>NW_027183506.1:300000-456844 GCF_041296385.1 Aphelocoma coerulescens | reverse complement strand
AACTCCATAGAGCGCATCCTTCTCTCAAGGTGGCAGAGTCCTTGGCGGAAGTGAAGCATCTGCAGCTGCAGTTCAGACTGAGAGATGTGCCAGGACAGGAAACATTTGCTGACCTTCCCTGTTCCCTGTGCAACATGATTCTCGCATCCCAGTCACTTTCACATACCTTCGGTATCCCTGAGTCCAAGCAGCTAAAGCTCACAGAGACAGAAGTGTCAGGAAGGAAAACGTTCCAAAAGCACCCCCTTCTCTTATCAGCATATAAATTGTGCACAACAGGCTGCGGCACCGAACCTTCCTTCTCAGATAGACATGCCATCACACTTTTCACTCTTGCAGCTCGGTTGAAAAGCTCCAGCAGCTGCTCCCGCAATAGCAAAAGGTTCTAGAAGTGAAAGCCAGTTTGGGGCTGCACCTTCTCCTTGCCGCATGTAAGCCACACCAAACTCCCTGATGCACTCTGTCCTCCCCTTCTCAAAGGAGTAGACGGTGGCATCAGGACACACCTGTGTCCCAGCAGCTGGGTGCCCAGCCGGGAGCAGGAGCAGGGCTGGGGCTGCTCCCAAAGTTGCCCCGCCCCAATGCCAGAGCCGGACATATGCTGAGGGGGGGCTGGATCAGGCTTTATTGTCCAGCTGCATGCCAGGAGTGAGCACAAAATCTACCTGCATTCTCTGCAGCATGCCATCCTGGAGCAGAGCCATTGCCAAAGGAAGCCGTGAGCCCGTGCCAAGCCAGTGCCGGAGTGGGATCCTAGCAGCACCTGTGGAAGCCGGGAGAGAGGAGCCCACCTGGAGCAGGTTCGTGCAGGATTAATCATCCCGTGGCTTCCCACCAGGGTCCTGTTGCTTCCAAAAGGCCCCACTCAGTGTCACTGTGGCCCCTCGGTTCCACCAGGTTCCATAGCGTCACTGTGGTGCCCAGGGTTCCGTCAGCTTCGCCAGCATCCCCACGGTCTGCAGAGCTCCCCGAGCTTCTGTGGTGTCACAGTGGAGGCAGGGTTGCATCAGGTTCCATAGCATCAGCACGGTCTCCAGGGCTCCCAGAGGTTCTGTGGTGTCACAGTGGAGGCAGGGTTGCATCAGGTTCCATAGCATCACCACAGTCTCCAGGGCTCCCTGAGCTTCTGTGGTGTCACAGTGGAGGCAGGGTTGCATCAGGTTCCATAGCATCAGCACGGTCTCCAGGGCTCCCAGAGGTTCTGTGGTGTCACAGAGGAGGCAGGGTTGCATCAGGTTCCATAGCATCAGCACGGTCTCCAGGGCTCCCCTGAGCTTCTGTGGTGGTGTCACAGAGGAGCCAGGCTTCCTTGTAGTTCCCCAGCATCACAAAGGCTCTCCTGGGAGCCACGGGTCACAAAGCACCGTGGGCTCTGTGCAGCCCCGCTGTGTCACAATGGCCGCTGGCTTCCACGAGCCCCCGCAGTGTCCCAGTGGGCCCCGTGGCTTTAGGAGTGGGTGGCTGGGAGTTGGTGCCAGCGGCTGGGGGAGCAGCAGCAGGGACTGTGTGTGGACAGTGCCATGGCCACTTGTGTGGCCACTGGTGTCTCTGTGCCAGGCACAGCCGTGGTGTGTAACACCGGCTCTGGGTCCTTTGGCTGTGCAGGTGGCAGTCACGGCCTGGAGCAGGGCTGCTCCCGGGGGACAGCCTGGGGCAGGAGGCTGCTGGAGATTCATTCCCCACACTCCTTGTCATGAGGTGCTCAGGAGTGATTGGAAAGGCTGTTGGCAGCAGGCAGTTCTCTGGGTTCAAGCTGTGGAGCTGTCAGCGGGAATGCAAAGGCCAAGCTGAGTGAGCCTTTTGTCCTGGTTGCCTTTAGTGTGTGAGCAGTCCCTGGTGCCGTTGTCTTTGGATCCTGAGTGTGGGAGAGGCAAGGCTTAGGATGGTGCGTAGAGCTGAGAAGGAAAGTGCCGAGAGCAGCGTGTGTGCTGCTGCTTTGAGGGGTGCAGTTGAAGTTGTAGGCAGCAAGAGCTTTCTCAGCTGGCCCTTTTTGTGAGCTCTGCTTTTGCCAGATGACTTCATCTTCTACCCTCTTACCATCTTAGCCTCTCATTTTTGCATATCCCAAACCCCCTTCCAAACATCCAGCAGCTGCTTGTAAAGAAGAAGTCCTAGAACAAAAAGCCAGTGCTGCCTTTCATAGCCCCTTTGCTGTCTATGAAGTAGAGGAAAGAAGCTAGTGAGACGCACTTTCTTTCTCAACTCCATAGAGCGCATCCTTCTCTCAAGGTGGCAGAGTCCTTGGCGGAAGTGAAGCATCTGCAGCTGCAGTTCAGACTGAGAGATGTGCCAGGACAGGAAACATTTGCTGACCTTCTCCCTGTTCCCTGTGCAACATGATTCTCGCATCCCAGTCACTTTCACATACCTTCGGTACCCCTGAGTCCAAGCAGCTAAAGCTCACAGAGACAGAAGTGTCAGGAAGGAAAACGTTGCAAAAGCACCCCCTTCTCTTATCAGCATATAAATTGTGCACAACAGGCTGGCCGGCACCGAACCTTCCTTCTCAGATAGACATGCCATCACACTTTTCACTCTTGCAGCTCGGTTGAAAAGCTCCAGCAGCTGCTCCCGCAATAGCAAAAGGTTCTAGAAGTGAAAGCCAGTTTGGGGCTGCACCTTCTCCTTGCCGCATGTTAAGCCACACCAAACTCCCTGATAGCACTCTGTCCTCCCCTTCTCAAAGGAGTAGACGGTGGCATCAGGACACACCTGTGTCCCAGCAGCTGGGTGCCCAGCCGGGAGCAGGAGCAGGGCTGGGGCTGCTCCCAAAGTTGCCCTGCCCCCAATGCCAGAGCCGGACATATGCTGAGGGGGGGCTGGATCAGGCTTTATTGTCCAGCTGCATGCCAGGAGTGAGCACAAAATCTACCTGCATTCTCTGCAGCATGCCATCCTGGAGCAGAGCCATTGCCAAAGGAAGCCGTGGAGCCCGTGCCAAGCCAGTGCCGGAGTGGGATCCTAGGCAGCACCTGTGGAAGCCGGGGAGAGAGGAGCCCACCTGGAGCAGGTTCGTGCAGGATTAATCATCCCGTGGCTTCCCACCAGGGTCCTGTTGCTTCCAAAAGGCCCCACAGTGTCACTGTGGCCCCCTCGGTTCCACCAGGTTCCATAGCGTCACTGTGGGTGCCCAGGGTTCCGTCAGCTTCGCCAGCATCCCCACGGTCTGCAGAGCTCCCGAGCTTCTGTGGTGTCACAGTGGAGCAGGGTTGCATCAGGTTCCATAGCATCAGCACGGTCTCCAGGGCTCCCAGAGGTTCTGTGGTGTCACAGTGGAGGCAGGGTTGCATCAGGTTCCATAGCATCACCACAGTCTCCAGGGCTCCCTGAGCTTCTGTGGTGTCACAGTGGAGGCAGGGTTGCATCAGGTTCCATAGCATCAGCACGGTCTCCAGGGCTCCCAGAGGTTCTGTGGTGTCACAGAGGAGGCAGGGTTGCATCAGGTTCAATAGCATCAGCACGGTCTCCAGGGCTCCCCCTGAGCTTCTGTGGTGGTGTCACAGAGGAGCCAGGCTTCCTTGTAGTTCCCCAGCATCACAAAGGCATCTCCTGGGAGCCACGGGGTCACAAAGCACCGTGGGCTCTGTGCAGCCCCGCTGTGTCACAATGGCCGCTGGCTTCCACGAGCCCCCGCAGTGTCCCAGTGGGCCCCGTGGCTTTAGGAGTGGGTGGCTGGGAGTTGTGTGCCAGCGGCTGGGGGGAGCAGCAGCAGGGACTGTGTGTGGACAGTGCCATGGCCACTTGTGTGGCCACTGGTGTCTCTGTGCCAGGCACAGCCGTGGTGTGTAACACCGGCTCTGGGTCCTTTGGCTGTGCAGGTGGCAGTCACGGCCTGGAGCAGGGCTGCTCCGGGGGACAGCCTGGGGCAGGAGGCTGCTGGAGATTCATTCCCCCACACTCCTTGTCATGAGGTGCTCAGAGTGATTGGAAAGGCTGTTGGCAGCAGGGCAGTTCTCTGGGTTCAAGCTGTGGAGCTGTCAGCGGGAATGCAAAGGCCAAGCTGGTGAGCCTTTTGTCCTGGTGCCTTTAGTGTGTGAGCAGTCCCTGGTGCCGTTGTCTTTGGATCCTGAGTGTGGGGAGAGCAAGGCTTAGGATGGTGCGTAGAGCTGAGAAGGAAAGTGCCGAGAGCAGCGTGTGTGCTGCTGCTTTGAGGGGTGCCAGTTGAAGTTGTAGGCAGCAAGAGCTTTCTCAGCTGGCCCTTTTGTGAGCTCTGCTTTTGCCAGATGACTTCCATCTTACCCCTCTTACCATCTTAGCCTCTCATTTTTGCATATCCCAAACCCCCTTCCAAACATCCAGCAGCTGCTTGTAAAGAAGAAGTCCTAGAACAAAAAAGCCAGTGCTGCCTTTCATAGCCCCTTTGCTGTCTATGAAGTAGAGGAAAGAAGCTAGTGAGACGCACTTTCTTTCTCAACTCCATTAGAGCGCATCCTTCTCTCAAGGTGGCAGAGTCCTTGGCGGAAGTGAAGCATCTGCAGCCTGCAGTTCAGACCTGAGAGATGTTGCCAGGACAGGAAACATTTGCTGACCTTCCCTGTTCCCTGTGCAACATGATTCTCGCATCCCCAGTCACTTTCACATACCTTCGGTATCCCTGAGTCCAAGCAGCTAAAGCTCACAGAGACCAGAAGTTGTCAGGAAGGAAAACGTTGCAAAAGCACCCCCTTCTCTTATCAGCATATAAATTGTGCACAACAGGCTGCGGCACCGAACCTTCCTTCTCAGATAGACATGCCATCACACTTTTCACTCTTGCAGCTCGGTTGAAAAGCTCCAGCAGCTGCTCCCGCAATAGCAAAAGGTTCTAGAAGTGAAAGCCAGTTTGGGGCTGCACCTTCTCCTTGCCGCATGTAAGCCACACCAAACTCCCTGATGCACTCTGTCCTCCCCTTCTCAAAGGAGTAGACGGTGGCATCAGGACACACCTGTGTCCCAGCAGCTGGGTGCCCAGCCGGGAGCAGGAGCAGGGCTGGGGCTGCTCCCAAAGTTGCCCCGCCCCAATGCCAGAGCCGGACATATGCTGAGGGGGGGCTGGATCAGGCTTTATTTGTCCAGCTGCATGCCAGGAGTGAGCACAAAATCTACCTGCATTCTCTGCAGCATGCCATCCTGGAGCAGAGCCATTGCCAAAGGAAGCCGTGAGCCCGTGCCAAGCCAGTGCCGGAGTGGGATCCTAGCAGCACCTGTGGAAGCCGGGAGAGAGAGGAGCCCACCTGGAGCAGGTTCGTGCAGGATTAATCATCCCGTGGCTTCCCACCAGGGTCCTGTTGCTTCCAAAAGGCCCCCACAGTGTCACTGTGGGCCCCTCGGTTCCACCAGGTTCCATAGCGTCACTGTGGTGCCCAGGGTTCCGTCAGCTTCGCCAGCATCCCCCACGGTCTGCAGAGCTCCCCGAGCTTCTGTGGTGTCACAGTGGAGGCAGGGTTGCATCAGGTTCCATAGCATCAGCACGGTCTCCAGGGCTCCCAGAGGTTCTGTGGTGTCACAGTGGAGGCAGGGTTGCATCAGGTTCCATAGCATCACCACAGTCTCCAGGGCTCCCTGAGCTTCTGTGGTGTCACAGTGGAGGCAGGTTGCATCAGGTTCCATAGCATCAGCACGGTCTCCAGGGCTCCCAGAGGTTCTGTGGTGTCACAGAGGAGGCAGGGTTGCATCAGGTTCCATAGCATCAGCACGGTCTCCAGGGCTCCAAGAGCTTCTGTGGTGTCACAGAGGAGGCAGGGTTGCATCAGGTTCAATAGCATCAGCACGGTCTCCAGGGCTCCCCTGAGCTTCTGTGGTGGTGTCACAGAGGAGCCAGGCTTCCTTGTAGTTCCCCAGCATCACAAAGGCTCTCCTGGGAGCCACGGGTCACAAAGCACCGTGGGCTCTGTTGCAGCCCCGCTGTGTCACAATGGCCGCTGGCTTCCACGAGCCCCCGCAGTGTCCCAGTGGGCCCCGTGGCTTTAGGAGTGGGTGGCTGGGAGTTGGTGCCAGCGGCTGGGGGGAGCCAGCAGCAGGGACTGTGTGTGGACAGTGCCATGGCCACTTGTGTGGCCACTGGTGTCTCTGTGCCAGGCACAGCCGTGGTGTGTAACACCGGCTCTGGGTCCTTTGGCTGTGCAGGTGGCAGTCACGGCCTGGAGCAGGGCTGCTCCCGGGGGACAGCCTGGGGCAGGAGGCTGCTGGAGATTCATTCCCCACACTCCTTGTCATGAGGTGCTCAGAGTGATTGGAAAGGCTGTTGGCAGCAGGCAGTTCTCTGGGTTCAAGCTGTGGAGCTGTCAGCGGGAATGCAAAGGCCAAGCTGGTGAGCCTTTTGTCCTGGTGCCTTTAGTGTGTGAGCAGTCCCTGGTGCCGTTGTCTTTGGATCCTGAGTGTGGGGAGAGGCAAGGCTTAGGATGGTGCGTAGAGCTGAGAAGGAAAGTGCCGAGAGCAGCGTGTGTGCTGCTGCTTTGAGGGGGTGCAGTTGAAGTTGTAGGCAGCAAGAGCTTTCTCAGCTGGCCCTTTTGTGAGCTCTGCTTTTGCCAGATGACTTCCATCTTACCCTCTTACCATCTTAGCCTCTCATTTTTGCATATCCCAAACCCCCTTCCAAACATCCAGCAGCTGCTTGTAAAGAAGAAGTCCTAGAACAAAAAGCCAGTGCTGCCTTTCATAGCCCCTTTGCTGTCTATGAAGTAGAGGAAAGAAGCTAGTGAGACGCACTTTCTTTCTCAACTCCATAGAGCGCATCCTTCTCTCAAGGTGGCAGAGTCCTTGGCGGAAGTGAAGCATCTGCAGCTGCAGTTCAGACTGAGAGATGTGCCAGGACAGGAAACATTTGCTGACCTTCCCTGTTCCCTGTGCAACATGATTCTCGCATCCCAGTCACTTTCACATACCTTCGGTATCCCTGAGTCCAAGCAGCTAAAGCTCACAGAGACAGAAGTGTCAGGAAGGAAAACGTTCCAAAAGCACCCCCTTCTCTTATCAGCATATAAATTGTGCACAACAGGCTGCGGCACCGAACCTTCCTTCTCAGATAGACATGCCATCACACTTTTCACTCTTGCAGCTCGGTTGAAAAGCTCCAGCAGCTGCTCCCGCAATAGCAAAAGGTTCTAGAAGTGAAAGCCAGTTTGGGGCTGCACCTTCTCCTTGCCGCATGTAAGCCACACCAAACTCCCTGATGCACTCTGTCCTCCCCTTCTCAAAGGAGTAGACGGTGGCATCAGGACACACCTGTGTCCCAGCAGCTGGGTGCCCAGCCGGGAGCAGGAGCAGGGCTGGGGCTGCTCCCAAAGTTGCCCCGCCCCAATGCCAGAGCCGGACATATGCTGAGGGGGGGCTGGATCAGGCTTTATTGTCCAGCTGCATGCCAGGAGTGAGCACAAAATCTACCTGCATTCTCTGCAGCATGCCATCCTGGAGCAGAGCCATTGCCAAAGGAAGCCGTGAGCCCGTGCCAAGCCAGTGCCGGAGTGGGATCCTAGCAGCACCTGTGGAAGCCGGGAGAGAGGAGCCCACCTGGAGCAGGTTCGTGCAGGATTAATCATCCCGTGGCTTCCCACCAGGGTCCTGTTGCTTCCAAAAGGCCCCACAGTGTCACTGTGGCCCCTCGGTTCCACCAGGTTCCATAGCGTCACTGTGGTGCCCAGGGTTCCGTCAGCTTCGCCAGCATCCCCACGGTCTGCAGAGCTCCCCGAGCTTCTGTGGTGTCACAGTGGAGGCAGGGTTGCATCAGGTTCCATAGCATCAGCACGGTCTCCAGGGCTCCCAGAGGTTCTGTGGTGTCACAGAGGAGGCAGGGTTGCATCAGGTTCCATAGCATCACCACGGTCTCCAGGGTTCCAAGAGCTTCTGTGGTGTCACAGAGGAGGCAGGGTTGCATCAGGTTCAATAGCATCAGCACGGTCTCCAGGGCTCCCCTGAGCTTCTGTGGTGGTGTCACAGAGGAGCCAGGCTTCCTTGTAGTTCCCCAGCATCACAAAGGCTCTCCTGGGAGCCACGGGTCACAAAGCACCGTGGGCTCTGTGCAGCCCCGCTGTGTCACAATGGCCGCTGGCTTCCACGAGCCCCCGCAGTGTCCCAGTGGGCCCCGTGGCTTTAGGAGTGGGTGGCTGGGAGTTGGTGCCAGCGGCTGGGGGAGCAGCAGCAGGGACTGTGTGTGGACAGTGCCATGGCCACTTGTGTGGCCACTGGTGTCTCTGTGTCAGGCACAGCCGTGGTGTGTAACACCGGCTCTGGGTCCTTTGGCTGTGCAGGTGGCAGTCACGGCCTGGAGCAGGGCTGCTCCCGGGGGACAGCCTGGGGCAGGAGGCTGCTGGAGATTCATTCCCCACACTCCTTGTCATGAGGTGCTCAGAGTGATTGGAAAGGCTGTTGGCAGCAGGCAGTTCTCTGGGTTCAAGCTGTGGAGCTGTCAGCGGGAATGCAAAGGCCAAGCTGGTGAGCCTTTTTTCCTGGTGCCTTTAGTGTGTGAGCAGTCCCTGGTGCCGTTGTCTTTGGATCCTGAGTGTGGGAGAGGCAAGGCTTAGGATGGTGCGTAGAGCTGAGAAGGAAAGTGCCGAGAGCAGCGTGTGTGCTGCTGCTTTGAGGGGTGCAGTTGAAGTTGTAGGCAGCAAGAGCTTTCTCAGCTGGCCCTTTTGTGAGCTCTGCTTTTGCCAGATGACTTCCATCTTACCCTCTTACCATCTTAGCCTCTCATTTTTGCATATCCCAAACCCCCTTCCAAACATCCAGCAGCTGCTTGTAAAGAAGAAGTCCTAGAACAAAAAGCCAGTGCTGCCTTTCATAGCCCCTTTGCTGTCTATGAAGTAGAGGAAAGAAGCTAGTGAGACGCACTTTCTTTCTCAACTCCATAGAGCGCATCCTTCTCTCAAGGTGGCAGAGTCCTTGGCGGAAGTGAAGCATCTGCAGCTGCAGTTCAGACTGAGAGATGTGCCAGGACAGGAAACATTTGCTGACCTTCCCTGTTCCCTGTGCAACATGATTCTCGCATCCCAGTCACTTTCACATACCTTCGGTATCCCTGAGTCCAAGCAGCTAAAGCTCACAGAGACAGAAGTGTCAGGAAGGAAAACGTTGCAAAAGCACCCCCTTCTCTTATCAGCATATAAATTGTGCACAACAGGCTGCGGCACCGAACCTTCCTTCTCAGATAGACATGCCATCACACTTTTCACTCTTGCAGCTCGGTTGAAAAGCTCCAGCAGCTGCTCCCGCAATAGCAAAAGGTTCTAGAAGTGAAAGCCAGTTTGGGGCTGCACCTTCTCCTTGCCGCATGTAAGCCACACCAAACTCCCTGATGCACTCTGTCCTCCCCTTCTCAAAGGAGTAGACGGTGGCATCAGGACACACCTGTGTCCCAGCAGCTGGGTGCCCAGCCGGGAGCAGGAGCAGGGCTGGGGCTGCTCCCAAAGTTGCCCCGCCCCAATGCCAGAGCCGGACATATGCTGAGGGGGGGCTGGATCAGGCTTTATTGTCCAGCTGCATGCCAGGAGTGAGCACAAAATCTACCTGCATTCTCTGCAGCATGCCATCCTGGAGCAGAGCCATTGCCAAAGGAAGCCGTGAGCCCGTGCCAAGCCAGTGCCGGAGTGGGATCCTAGCAGCACCTGTGGAAGCCGGGAGAGAGGAGCCCACCTGGAGCAGGTTCGTGCAGGATTAATCATCCCGTGGCTTCCCACCAGGGTCCTGTTGCTTCCAAAAGGCCCCACAGTGTCACTGTGGCCCCTCGGTTCCACCAGGTTCCATAGCGTCACTGTGGTGCCCAGGGTTCCGTCAGCTTCGCCAGCATCCCCACGGTCTGCAGAGCTCCCCGAGCTTCTGTGGTGTCACAGTGGAGGCAGGGTTGCATCAGGTTCCATAGCATCAGCACGGTCTCCAGGGCTCCCAGAGGTTCTGTGGTGTCACAGTGGAGGCAGGGTTGCATCAGGTTCCATAGCATCACCACAGTCTCCAGGGCTCCCTGAGCTTCTGTGGTGTCACAGTGGAGGCAGGGTTGCATCAGGTTCCATAGCATCAGCACGGTCTCCAGGGCTCCCAGAGGTTCTGTGGTGTCACAGAGGAGGCAGGGTTGCATCAGGTTCCATAGCATCACCACGGTCTCCAGGGCTCCAAGAGCTTCTGTGGTGTCACAGAGGAGGCAGGGTTGCATCAGGTTCAATAGCATCAGCACGGTCTCCAGGGCTCCCCTGAGCTTCTGTGGTGGTGTCACAGAGGAGCCAGGCTTCCTTGTAGTTCCCCAGCATCACAAAGGCTCTCCTGGGAGCCACGGGTCACAAAGCACCGTGGGCTCTGTGCAGCCCCGCTGTGTCACAATGGCCGCTGGCTTCCACGAGCCCCCGCAGTGTCCCAGTGGGCCCCGTGGCTTTAGGAGTGGGTGGCTGGGAGTTGGTGCCAGCGGCTGGGGGAGCAGCAGCAGGGACTGTGTGTGGACAGTGCCATGGCCACTTGTGTGGCCACTGGTGTCTCTGTGCCAGGCACAGCCGTGGTGTGTAACACCGGCTCTGGGTCCTTTGGCTGTGCAGGTGGCAGTCACGGCCTGGAGCAGGGCTGCTCCCGGGGGACAGCCTGGGGCAGGAGGCTGCTGGAGATTCATTCCCCACACTCCTTGTCATGAGGTGCTCAGAGTGATTGGAAAGGCTGTTGGCAGCAGGCAGTTCTCTGGGTTCAAGCTGTGGAGCTGTCAGCGGGAATGCAAAGGCCAAGCTGGTGAGCCTTTTGTCCTGGTGCCTTTAGTGTGTGAGCAGTCCCTGGTGCCGTTGTCTTTGGATCCTGAGTGTGGGAGAGGCAAGGCTTAGGATGGTGCGTAGAGCTGAGAAGGAAAGTGCCGAGAGCAGCGTGTGTGCTGCTGCTTTGAGGGGTGCAGTTGAAGTTGTAGGCAGCAAGAGCTTTCTCAGCTGGCCCTTTTGTGAGCTCTGCTTTTGCCAGATGACTTCCATCTTACCCTCTTACCATCTTAGCCTCTCATTTTTGCATATCCCAAACCCCCTTCCAAACATCCAGCAGCTGCTTGTAAAGAAGAAGTCCTAGAACAAAAAGCCAGTGCTGCCTTTCATAGCCCCTTTGCTGTCTATGAAGTAGAGGAAAGAAGCTAGTGAGACGCACTTTCTTTCTCAACTCCATAGAGCGCATCCTTCTCTCAAGGTGGCAGAGTCCTTGGCGGAAGTGAAGCATCTGCAGCTGCAGTTCAGACTGAGAGATGTGCCAGGACAGGAAACATTTGCTGACCTTCCCTGTTCCCTGTGCAACATGATTCTCGCATCCCAGTCACTTTCACATACCTTCGGTATCCCTGAGTCCAAGCAGCTAAAGCTCACAGAGACAGAAGTGTCAGGAAGGAAAACGTTCCAAAAGCACCCCCTTCTCTTATCAGCATATAAATTGTGCACAACAGGCTGCGGCACCGAACCTTCCTTCTCAGATAGACATGCCATCACACTTTTCACTCTTGCAGCTCGGTTGAAAAGCTCCAGCAGCTGCTCCCGCAATAGCAAAAGGTTCTAGAAGTGAAAGCCAGTTTGGGGCTGCACCTTCTCCTTGCCGCATGTAAGCCACACCAAACTCCCTGATGCACTCTGTCCTCCCCTTCTCAAAGGAGTAGACGGTGGCATCAGGACACACCTGTGTCCCAGCAGCTGGGTGCCCAGCCGGGAGCAGGAGCAGGGCTGGGGCTGCTCCCAAAGTTGCCCCGCCCCAATGCCAGAGCCGGACATATGCTGAGGGGGGGCTGGATCAGGCTTTATTGTCCAGCTGCATGCCAGGAGTGAGCACAAAATCTACCTGCATTCTCTGCAGCATGCCATCCTGGAGCAGAGCCATTGCCAAAGGAAGCCGTCAGCCCGTGCCAAGCCAGTGCCGGAGTGGGATCCTAGCAGCACCTGTGGAAGCCGGGAGAGAGGAGCCCACCTGGAGCAGGTTCGTGCAGGATTAATCATCCCGTGGCTTCCCACCAGGGTCCTGTTGCTTCCAAAAGGCCCCACAGTGTCACTGTGGCCCCTCGGTTCCACCAGGTTCCATAGCGTCACTGTGGTGCCCAGGGTTCCGTCAGCTTCGCCAGCATCCCCACGGTCTGCAGAGCTCCCCGAGCTTCTGTGGTGTCACAGTGGAGGCAGGGTTGCATCAGGTTCCATAGCATCAGCACGGTCTCCAGGGCTCCCAGAGGTTCTGTGGTGTCACAGAGGAGGCAGGGTTGCATCAGGTTCCATAGCATCACCACGGTCTCCAGGGTTCCAAGAGCTTCTGTGGTGTCACAGAGGAGGCAGGGTTGCATCAGGTTCAATAGCATCAGCACGGTCTCCAGGGCTCCCCTGAGCTTCTGTGGTGGTGTCACAGAGGAGCCAGGCTTCCTTGTAGTTCCCCAGCATCACAAAGGCTCTCCTGGGAGCCACGGGTCACAAAGCACCGTGGGCTCTGTGCAGCCCCGCTGTGTCACAATGGCCGCTGGCTTCCACGAGCCCCCGCAGTGTCCCAGTGGGCCCCGTGGCTTTAGGAGTGGGTGGCTGGGAGTTGGTGCCAGCGGCTGGGGGAGCAGCAGCAGGGACTGTGTGTGGACAGTGCCATGGCCACTTGTGTGGCCACTGGTGTCTCTGTGTCAGGCACAGCCGTGGTGTGTAACACCGGCTCTGGGTCCTTTGGCTGTGCAGGTGGCAGTCACGGCCTGGAGCAGGGCTGCTCCCGGGGGACAGCCTGGGGCAGGAGGCTGCTGGAGATTCATTCCCCACACTCCTTGTCATGAGGTGCTCAGAGTGATTGGAAAGGCTGTTGGCAGCAGGCAGTTCTCTGGGTTCAAGCTGTGGAGCTGTCAGCGGGAATGCAAAGGCCAAGCTGGTGAGCCTTTTTTCCTGGTGCCTTTAGTGTGTGAGCAGTCCCTGGTGCCGTTGTCTTTGGATCCTGAGTGTGGGAGAGGCAAGGCTTAGGATGGTGCGTAGAGCTGAGAAGGAAAGTGCCGAGAGCAGCGTGTGTGCTGCTGCTTTGAGGGGTGCAGTTGAAGTTGTAGGCAGCAAGAGCTTTCTCAGCTGGCCCTTTTGTGAGCTCTGCTTTTGCCAGATGACTTCCATCTTACCCTCTTACCATCTTAGCCTCTCATTTTTGCATATCCCAAACCCCCTTCCAAACATCCAGCAGCTGCTTGTAAAGAAGAAGTCCTAGAACAAAAAGCCAGTGCTGCCTTTCATAGCCCCTTTGCTGTCTATGAAGTAGAGGAAAGAAGCTAGTGAGACGCACTTTCTTTCTCAACTCCATAGAGCGCATCCTTCTCTCAAGGTGGCAGAGTCCTTGGCGGAAGTGAAGCATCTGCAGCTGCAGTTCAGACTGAGAGATGTGCCAGGACAGGAAACATTTGCTGACCTTCCCTGTTCCCTGTGCAACATGATTCTCGCATCCCAGTCACTTTCACACACCTTCGGTATCCCTGAGTCCAAGCAGCTAAAGCTCACAGAGACAGAAGTGTCAGGAAGGAAAACGTTGCAAAAGCACCCCCTTCTCTTATCAGCATATAAATTGTGCACAACAGGCTGCGGCACCGAACCTTCCTTCTCAGATAGACATGCCATCACACTTTTCACTCTTGCAGCTCGGTTGAAAAGCTCCAGCAGCTGCTCCCGCAATAGCAAAAGGTTCTAGAAGTGAAAGCCAGTTTGGGGCTGCACCTTCTCCTTGCCGCATGTAAGCCACACCAAACTCCCTGATGCACTCTGTCCTCCCCTTCTCAAAGGAGTAGACGGTGGCATCAGGACACACCTGTGTCCCAGCAGCTGGGTGCCCAGCCGGGAGCAGGAGCAGGGCTGGGGCTGCTCCCAAAGTTGCCCCGCCCCAATGCCAGAGCCGGACATATGCTGAGGGGGGGCTGGATCAGGCTTTATTGTCCAGCTGCATGCCAGGAGTGAGCACAAAATCTACCTGCATTCTCTGCAGCATGCCATCCTGGAGCAGAGCCATTGCCAAAGGAAGCCGTCAGCCCGTGCCAAGCCTGTGCCGGAGTGGGATCCTAGCAGCACCTGTGGAAGCCGGGAGAGAGGAGCCCACCTGGAGCAGGTTCGTGCAGGATTAATCATCCCGTGGCTTCCCACCAGGGTCCTGTTGCTTCCAAAAGGCCCCACAGTGTCACTGTGGCCCCTCGGTTCCACCAGGTTCCATAGCGTCACTGTGGTGCCCAGGGTTCCATCAGCTTCGCCAGCATCCCCACGGTCTGCAGAGCTCCCCGAGCTTCTGTGGTGTCACAGTGGAGGCAGGGTTGCATCAGGTTCCATAGCATCAGCACGGTCTCCAGGGCTCCCAGAGGTTCTGTGGTGTCACAGTGGAGGCAGGGTTGCATCAGGTTCCATAGCATCACCACAGTCTCCAGGGCTCCCTGAGCTTCTGTGGTGTCACAGTGGAGGCAGGGTTGCATCAGGTTCCATAGCATCAGCACGGTCTCCAGGGCTCCCAGAGGTTCTGTGGTGTCACAGAGGAGGCAGGGTTGCATCAGGTTCAATAGCATCAGCACGGTCTCCAGGGCTCCCCTGAGCTTCTGTGGTGGTGTCACAGAGGAGCCAGGCTTCCTTGTAGTTCCCCAGCATCACAAAGGCTCTCCTGGGAGCCACGGGTCACAAAGCACCGTGGGCTCTGTGCAGCCCCGCTGTGTCACAATGGCCGCTGGCTTCCACGAGCCCCCGCAGTGTCCCAGTGGGCCCCGTGGCTTTAGGAGTGGGTGGCTGGGAGTTGGTGCCAGCGGCTGGGGGAGCAGCAGCAGGGACTGTGTGTGGACAGTGCCATGGCCACTTGTGTGGCCACTGGTGTCTCTGTGCCAGGCACAGCCGTGGTGTGTAACACCGGCTCTGGGTCCTTTGGCTGTGCAGGTGGCAGTCACGGCCTGGAGCAGGGCTGCTCCCGGGGGACAGCCTGGGGCAGGAGGCTGCTGGAGATTCATTCCCCACACTCCTTGTCATGAGGTGCTCAGAGTGATTGGAAAGGCTGTTGGCAGCAGGCAGTTCTCTGGGTTCAAGCTGTGGAGCTGTCAGCGGGAATGCAAAGGCCAAGCTGGTGAGCCTTTTGTCCTGGTGCCTTTAGTGTGTGAGCAGTCCCTGGTGCCGTTGTCTTTGGATCCTGAGTGTGGGAGAGGCAAGGCTTAGGATGGTGCGTAGAGCTGAGAAGGAAAGTGCCGAGAGCAGCGTGTGTGCTGCTGCTTTGAGGGGTGCAGTTGAAGTTGTAGGCAGCAAGAGCTTTCTCAGCTGGCCCTTTTGTGAGCTCTGCTTTTGCCAGATGACTTCCATCTTACCCTCTTACCATCTTAGCCTCTCATTTTTGCATATCCCAAACCCCCTTCCAAACATCCAGCAGCTGCTTGTAAAGAAGAAGTCCTAGAACAAAAAGCCAGTGCTGCCTTTCATAGCCCCTTTGCTGTCTATGAAGTAGAGGAAAGAAGCTAGTGAGACGCACTTTCTTTCTCAACTCCATAGAGCGCATCCTTCTCTCAAGGTGGCAGAGTCCTTGGCGGAAGTGAAGCATCTGCAGCTGCAGTTCAGACTGAGAGATGTGCCAGGACAGGAAACATTTGCTGACCTTCCCTGTTCCCTGTGCAACATGATTCTCGCATCCCAGTCACTTTCACATACCTTCGGTATCCCTGAGTCCAAGCAGCTAAAGCTCACAGAGACAGAAGTGTCAGGAAGGAAAACGTTCCAAAAGCACCCCCTTCTCTTATCAGCATATAAATTGTGCACAACAGGCTGCGGCACCGAACCTTCCTTCTCAGATAGACATGCCATCACACTTTTCACTCTTGCAGCTCGGTTGAAAAGCTCCAGCAGCTGCTCCCGCAATAGCAAAAGGTTCTAGAAGTGAAAGCCAGTTTGGGGCTGCACCTTCTCCTTGCCGCATGTAAGCCACACCAAACTCCCTGATGCACTCTGTCCTCCCCTTCTCAAAGGAGTAGACGGTGGCATCAGGACACACCTGTGTCCCAGCAGCTGGGTGCCCAGCCGGGAGCAGGAGCAGGGCTGGGGCTGCTCCCAAAGTTGCCCCGCCCCAATGCCAGAGCCGGACATATGCTGAGGGGGGGCTGGATCAGGCTTTATTGTCCAGCTGCATGCCAGGAGTGAGCACAAAATCTACCTGCATTCTCTGCAGCATGCCATCCTGGAGCAGAGCCATTGCCAAAGGAAGCCGTCAGCCCGTGCCAAGCCTGTGCCGGAGTGGGATCCTAGCAGCACCTGTGGAAGCCGGGAGAGAGGAGCCCACCTGGAGCAGGTTCGTGCAGGATTAATCATCCCGTGGCTTCCCACCAGGGTCCTGTTGCTTCCAAAAGGCCCCACAGTGTCACTGTGGCCCCTCGGTTCCACCAGGTTCCATAGCGTCACTGTGGTGCCCAGGGTTCCGTCAGCTTCGCCAGCATCCCCACGGTCTGCAGAGCTCCCCGAGCTTCTGTGGTGTCACAGTGGAGGCAGGGTTGCATCAGGTTCCATAGCATCAGCACGGTCTCCAGGGCTCCCAGAGGTTCTGTGGTGTCACAGAGGAGGCAGGGTTGCATCAGGTTCCATAGCATCACCACGGTCTCCAGGGTTCCAAGAGCTTCTGTGGTGTCACAGAGGAGGCAGGGTTGCATCAGGTTCAATAGCATCAGCACGGTCTCCAGGGCTCCCCTGAGCTTCTGTGGTGGTGTCACAGAGGAGCCAGGCTTCCTTGTAGTTCCCCAGCATCACAAAGGCTCTCCTGGGAGCCACGGGTCACAAAGCACCGTGGGCTCTGTGCAGCCCCGCTGTGTCACAATGGCCGCTGGCTTCCACGAGCCCCCGCAGTGTCCCAGTGGGCCCCGTGGCTTTAGGAGTGGGTGGCTGGGAGTTGGTGCCAGCGGCTGGGGGAGCAGCAGCAGGGACTGTGTGTGGACAGTGCCATGGCCACTTGTGTGGCCACTGGTGTCTCTGTGTCAGGCACAGCCGTGGTGTGTAACACCGGCTCTGGGTCCTTTGGCTGTGCAGGTGGCAGTCACGGCCTGGAGCAGGGCTGCTCCCGGGGGACAGCCTGGGGCAGGAGGCTGCTGGAGATTCATTCCCCACACTCCTTGTCATGAGGTGCTCAGAGTGATTGGAAAGGCTGTTGGCAGCAGGCAGTTCTCTGGGTTCAAGCTGTGGAGCTGTCAGCGGGAATGCAAAGGCCAAGCTGGTGAGCCTTTTTTCCTGGTGCCTTTAGTGTGTGAGCAGTCCCTGGTGCCGTTGTCTTTGGATCCTGAGTGTGGGAGAGGCAAGGCTTAGGATGGTGCGTAGAGCTGAGAAGGAAAGTGCCGAGAGCAGCGTGTGTGCTGCTGCTTTGAGGGGTGCAGTTGAAGTTGTAGGCAGCAAGAGCTTTCTCAGCTGGCCCTTTTGTGAGCTCTGCTTTTGCCAGATGACTTCCATCTTACCCTCTTACCATCTTAGCCTCTCATTTTTGCATATCCCAAACCCCCTTCCAAACATCCAGCAGCTGCTTGTAAAGAAGAAGTCCTAGAACAAAAAGCCAGTGCTGCCTTTCATAGCCCCTTTGCTGTCTATGAAGTAGAGGAAAGAAGCTAGTGAGACGCACTTTCTTTCTCAACTCCATAGAGCGCATCCTTCTCTCAAGGTGGCAGAGTCCTTGGCGGAAGTGAAGCATCTGCAGCTGCAGTTCAGACTGAGAGATGTGCCAGGACAGGAAACATTTGCTGACCTTCCCTGTTCCCTGTGCAACATGATTCTCGCATCCCAGTCACTTTCACACACCTTCGGTATCCCTGAGTCCAAGCAGCTAAAGCTCACAGAGACAGAAGTGTCAGGAAGGAAAACGTTGCAAAAGCACCCCCTTCTCTTATCAGCATATAAATTGTGCACAACAGGCTGCGGCACCGAACCTTCCTTCTCAGATAGACATGCCATCACACTTTTCACTCTTGCAGCTCGGTTGAAAAGCTCCAGCAGCTGCTCCCGCAATAGCAAAAGGTTCTAGAAGTGAAAGCCAGTTTGGGGCTGCACCTTCTCCTTGCCGCATGTAAGCCACACCAAACTCCCTGATGCACTCTGTCCTCCCCTTCTCAAAGGAGTAGACGGTGGCATCAGGACACACCTGTGTCCCAGCAGCTGGGTGCCCAGCCGGGAGCAGGAGCAGGGCTGGGGCTGCTCCCAAAGTTGCCCCGCCCCAATGCCAGAGCCGGACATATGCTGAGGGGGGGCTGGATCAGGCTTTATTGTCCAGCTGCATGCCAGGAGTGAGCACAAAATCTACCTGCATTCTCTGCAGCATGCCATCCTGGAGCAGAGCCATTGCCAAAGGAAGCCGTCAGCCCGTGCCAAGCCTGTGCCGGAGTGGGATCCTAGCAGCACCTGTGGAAGCCGGGAGAGAGGAGCCCACCTGGAGCAGGTTCGTGCAGGATTAATCATCCCGTGGCTTCCCACCAGGGTCCTGTTGCTTCCAAAAGGCCCCACAGTGTCACTGTGGCCCCTCGGTTCCACCAGGTTCCATAGCGTCACTGTGGTGCCCAGGGTTCCATCAGCTTCGCCAGCATCCCCACGGTCTGCAGAGCTCCCCGAGCTTCTGTGGTGTCACAGTGGAGGCAGGGTTGCATCAGGTTCCATAGCATCAGCACGGTCTCCAGGGCTCCCAGAGGTTCTGTGGTGTCACAGTGGAGGCAGGGTTGCATCAGGTTCCATAGCATCACCACAGTCTCCAGGGCTCCCTGAGCTTCTGTGGTGTCACAGTGGAGGCAGGGTTGCATCAGGTTCCATAGCATCAGCACGGTCTCCAGGGCTCCCAGAGGTTCTGTGGTGTCACAGAGGAGGCAGGGTTGCATCAGGTTCAATAGCATCAGCACGGTCTCCAGGGCTCCCCTGAGCTTCTGTGGTGGTGTCACAGAGGAGCCAGGCTTCCTTGTAGTTCCCCAGCATCACAAAGGCTCTCCTGGGAGCCACGGGTCACAAAGCACCGTGGGCTCTGTGCAGCCCCGCTGTGTCACAATGGCCGCTGGCTTCCACGAGCCCCCGCAGTGTCCCAGTGGGCCCCGTGGCTTTAGGAGTGGGTGGCTGGGAGTTGGTGCCAGCGGCTGGGGGAGCAGCAGCAGGGACTGTGTGTGGACAGTGCCATGGCCACTTGTGTGGCCACTGGTGTCTCTGTGCCAGGCACAGCCGTGGTGTGTAACACCGGCTCTGGGTCCTTTGGCTGTGCAGGTGGCAGTCACGGCCTGGAGCAGGGCTGCTCCCGGGGGACAGCCTGGGGCAGGAGGCTGCTGGAGATTCATTCCCCACACTCCTTGTCATGAGGTGCTCAGAGTGATTGGAAAGGCTGTTGGCAGCAGGCAGTTCTCTGGGTTCAAGCTGTGGAGCTGTCAGCGGGAATGCAAAGGCCAAGCTGGTGAGCCTTTTGTCCTGGTGCCTTTAGTGTGTGAGCAGTCCCTGGTGCCGTTGTCTTTGGATCCTGAGTGTGGGAGAGGCAAGGCTTAGGATGGTGCGTAGAGCTGAGAAGGAAAGTGCCGAGAGCAGCGTGTGTGCTGCTGCTTTGAGGGGTGCAGTTGAAGTTGTAGGCAGCAAGAGCTTTCTCAGCTGGCCCTTTTGTGAGCTCTGCTTTTGCCAGATGACTTCCATCTTACCCTCTTACCATCTTAGCCTCTCATTTTTGCATATCCCAAACCCCCTTCCAAACATCCAGCAGCTGCTTGTAAAGAAGAAGTCCTAGAACAAAAAGCCAGTGCTGCCTTTCATAGCCCCTTTGCTGTCTATGAAGTAGAGGAAAGAAGCTAGTGAGACGCACTTTCTTTCTCAACTCCATAGAGCGCATCCTTCTCTCAAGGTGGCAGAGTCCTTGGCGGAAGTGAAGCATCTGCAGCTGCAGTTCAGACTGAGAGATGTGCCAGGACAGGAAACATTTGCTGACCTTCCCTGTTCCCTGTGCAACATGATTCTCGCATCCCAGTCACTTTCACATACCTTCGGTATCCCTGAGTCCAAGCAGCTAAAGCTCACAGAGACAGAAGTGTCAGGAAGGAAAACGTTCCAAAAGCACCCCCTTCTCTTATCAGCATATAAATTGTGCACAACAGGCTGCGGCACCGAACCTTCCTTCTCAGATAGACATGCCATCACACTTTTCACTCTTGCAGCTCGGTTGAAAAGCTCCAGCAGCTGCTCCCGCAATAGCAAAAGGTTCTAGAAGTGAAAGCCAGTTTGGGGCTGCACCTTCTCCTTGCCCGCATGTAAGCCACACCAAACTCCCTGATGCACTCTGTCCTCCCCTTCTCAAAGGAGTAGACGTGGTGGCATCAGGACACACCTGTGTCCCAGCAGCTGGGTGCCCCAGCCCGGGAGCAGGAGCAGGGCTGGGGCTGCTCCCAAAGTTGCCCCGCCCCCAATGCCAGAGCGGACATATGCTGAGGGGGGGCTGGATCAGGCTTTATTGTCCAGCTGCATGCCAGGAGAGTGAGCACAAAATCTACCTGCATTCTCTGCAGCATGCCATCCTGGAGCAGAGCCATTGCCAAAGGAAGCCGTCAGCCCGTGCCAAGCCTGTGCCGGAGTGGGATCCTAGCAGCACCTGTGGAAGCCGGGAGAGAGGAGCCCACCTGAGCAGGTTCGTGCAGGATTAATCATCCCGTGGCTTCCCACCGGGTCCTGTTGCTTCCAAAAGGCCCCACAGTGTCACTGTGGCCCCTCGGTTCCACCAGGTTCCATAGCGTCACTGTGGTGCCCAGGGTTCCGTCAGCTTCGCCAGCATCCCCACGGTCTGCAGAGCTCCCCGAGCTTCTGTGGTGTCACAGTGGAGGCAGGGTTGCATCAGGTTCCATAGCATCAGCACGGTCTCCAGGGCTCCCAGAGGTTCTGTGGTGTCACAGTGGAGGCAGGGTTGCATCAGGTTCCATAGCATCACCACAGTCTCCAGGGCTCCCTGAGCTTCTGTGGTGTCACAGTGGAGGCAGGGTTGCATCAGGTTCCATAGCATCAGCACGGTCTCCAGGGCTCCCAGAGGTTCTGTGGTGTCACAGAGGAGGCAGGGTTGCATCAGGTTCCATAGCATCAGCACGGTCTCCAGGGCTCCAAGAGCTTCTGTGGTGTCACAGAGGAGGCAGGGTTGCATCAGGTTCAATAGCATCAGCACGGTCTCCAGGGCTCCCCTGAGCTTCTGTGGTGGTGTCACAGAGGAGCCAGGCTTCCTTGTAGTTCCCCAGGATCACAAAGGCTCTCCTGGGAGCCACGGGTCACAAAGCACCGTGGGCTCTGTGCAGCATTGCTGTGTCACAATGGCCGCTGGCTTCCACGAGCCCCCGCAGTGTCCCAGTGGGCCCCGTGGCTTTAGGAGTGGGTGGCTGGGAGTTGGTGCCAGCGGCTGGGGGAGCAGCAGCAGGGACTGTGTGTGGACAGTGCCATGGCCACTTGTGTGGCCACTGGTGTCTCTGTGCCAGGCACAGCCGTGGTGTGTAACACCGGCTCTGGGTCCTTTGGCTGTGCAGGTGGCAGTCACGGCCTGGAGCAGGGCTGCTCCCGGGGGACAGCCTGGGGCAGGAGGCTGCTGGAGATTCATTCCCCACACTCCTTGTCATGAGGTGCTCAGAGTGATTGGAAAGGCTGTTGGCAGCAGGCAGTTCTCTGGGTTCAAGCTGTGGAGCTGTCAGCGGGAATGCAAAGGCCAAGCTGGTGAGCCTTTTGTCCTGGTGCCTTTAGTGTGTGAGCAGTCCCTGGTGCCGTTGTCTTTGGATCCTGAGTGTGGGAGAGGCAAGGCTTAGGATGGTGCGTAGAGCTGAGAAGGAAAGTGCCGAGAGCAGCGTGTGTGCTGCTGCTTTGAGGGGTGCAGTTGAAGTTGTAGGCAGCAAGAGCTTTCTCAGCTGGCCCTTTTGTGAGCTCTGCTTTTGCCAGATGACTTCCATCTTACCCTCTTACCATCTTAGCCTCTCATTTTTGCATATCCCAAACCCCCTTCCAAACATCCAGCAGCTGCTTGTAAAGAAGAAGTCCTAGAACAAAAAGCCAGTGCTGCCTTTCATAGCCCCTTTGCTGTCTATGAAGTAGAGGAAAGAAGCTAGTGAGACGCACTTTCTTTCTCAACTCCATAGAGCGCATCCTTCTCTCAAGGTGGCAGAGTCCTTGGCGGAAGTGAAGCATCTGCAGCTGCAGTTCAGACTGAGAGATGTGCCAGGACAGGAAACATTTGCTGACCTTCCCTGTTCCCTGTGCAACATGATTCTCGCATCCCAGTCACTTTCACATACCTTCGGTATCCCTGAGTCCAAGCAGCTAAAGCTCACAGAGACAGAAGTGTCAGGAAGGAAAACGTTCCAAAAGCACCCCTTCTCTTATCAGCATATAAATTGTGCACAACAGGCTGCGGCACCGAACCTTCCTTCTCAGATAGACATGCCATCACACTTTTCACTCTTGCAGCTCGGTTGAAAAGCTCCAGCAGCTGCTCCCGCAATAGCAAAAGGTTCTAGAAGTGAAAGCCAGTTTGGGGCTGCACCTTCTCCTTGCCGCATGTAAGCCACACCAAACTCCCTGATGCACTCTGTCCTCCCCTTCTCAAAGGAGTAGACGGTGGCATCAGGACACACCTGTGTCCCAGCAGCTGGGTGCCCAGCCGGGAGCAGGAGCAGGGCTGGGGCTGCTCCCAAAGTTGCCCCGCCCCAATGCCAGAGCCGGACATATGCTGAGGGGGGGCTGGATCAGGCTTTATTGTCCAGCTGCATGCCAGGAGTGAGCACAAAATCTACCTGCATTCTCTGCAGCATGCCATCCTGGAGCAGAGCCATTGCCAAAGGAAGCCGTGAGCCCGTGCCAAGCCAGTGCCGGAGTGGGATCCTAGCAGCACCTGTGGAAGCCGGGAGAGAGGAGCCCACCTGGAGCAGGTTCGTGCAGGATTAATCATCCCGTGGCTTCCCACCAGGGTCCTGTTGCTTCCAAAAGGCCCCACAGTGTCACTGTGGCCCCTCGGTTCCACCAGGTTCCATAGCGTCACTGTGGTGCCCAGGGTTCCGTCAGCTTCGCCAGCATCCCCACGGTCTGCAGAGCTCCCCGAGCTTCTGTGGTGTCACAGTGGAGGCAGGGTTGCATCAGGTTCCATAGCATCAGCACGGTCTCCAGGGCTCCCAGAGGTTCTGTGGTGTCACAGTGGAGGCAGGGTTGCATCAGGTTCCATAGCATCACCACAGTCTCCAGGGCTCCCTGAGCTTCTGTGGTGTCACAGTGGAGGCAGGGTTGCATCAGGTTCCATAGCATCAGCACGGTCTCCAGGGCTCCCAGAGGTTCTGTGGTGTCACAGAGGAGGCAGGGTTGCATCAGGTTCCATAGCATCAGCACGGTCTGCAGAGCTCCCAGAGGTTCTGTGGTGTCACAGAGGAGGCAGGGTTGCATCAGGTTCCATAGCATCACCACGGTCTCCAGGGCTCCAAGAGCTTCTGTGGTGTCACAGAGGAGGCAGGGTTGCATCAGGTTCAATAGCATCAGCACGGTCTCCAGGGCTCCCCTGAGCTTCTGTGGTGGTGTCACAGAGGAGCCAGGCTTCCTTGTAGTTCCCCAGCATCACAAAGGCTCTCCTGGGAGCCACGGGTCACAAAGCACCGTGGGCTCTGTGCAGCCCCGCTGTGTCACAATGGCCGCTGGCTTCCACGAGCCCCCGCAGTGTCCCAGTGGGCCCCGTGGCTTTAGGAGTGGGTGGCTGGGAGTTGGTGCCAGCGGCTGGGGGAGCAGCAGCAGGGACTGTGTGTGGACAGTGCCATGGCCACTTGTGTGGCCACTGGTGTCTCTGTGCCAGGCACAGCCGTGGTGTGTAACACCGGCTCTGGGTCCTTTGGCTGTGCAGGTGGCAGTCACGGCCTGGAGCAGGGCTGCTCCCG
Organism: Aphelocoma coerulescens; assembly: GCF_041296385.1. Lineage (NCBI taxonomy): Eukaryota > Metazoa > Chordata > Aves > Passeriformes > Corvidae > Aphelocoma > Aphelocoma coerulescens. The sequence goes on along the minus strand of NW_027183506.1, from coordinate 433,080 downwards.
GGGGACAGCCTGGGGCAGGAGGCTGCTGGAGATTCATTCCCCACACTCCTTGTCATGAGGTGCTCAGAGTGATTGGAAAGGCTGTTGGCAGCAGGCAGTTCTCTGGGTTCAAGCTGTGGAGCTGTCAGCGGGAATGCAAAGGCCAAGCTGGTGAGCCTTTTGTCCTGGTGCCTTTAGTGTGTGAGCAGTCCCTGGTGCCGTTGTCTTTGGATCCTGAGTGTGGGAGAGGCAAGGCTTAGGATGGTGCGTAGAGCTGAGAAGGAAAGTGCCGAGAGCAGCGTGTGTGCTGCTGCTTTGAGGGGTGCAGTTGAAGTTGTAGGCAGCAAGAGCTTTCTCAGCTGGCCCTTTTGTGAGCTCTGCTTTTGCCAGATGACTTCCATCTTACCCTCTTACCATCTTAGCCTCTCATTTTTGCATATCCCAAACCCCCTTCCAAACATCCAGCAGCTGCTTGTAAAGAAGAAGTCCTAGAACAAAAAGCCAGTGCTGCCTTTCATAGCCCCTTTGCTGTCTATGAAGTAGAGGAAAGAAGCTAGTGAGACGCACTTTCTTTCTCAACTCCATAGAGCGCATCCTTCTCTCAAGGTGGCAGAGTCCTTGGCGGAAGTGAAGCATCTGCAGCTGCAGTTCAGACTGAGAGATGTGCCAGGACAGGAAACATTTGCTGACCTTCCCTGTTCCCTGTGCAACATGATTCTCGCATCCCAGTCACTTTCACATACCTTCGGTATCCCTGAGTCCAAGCAGCTAAAGCTCACAGAGACAGAAGTGTCAGGAAGGAAAACGTTCCAAAAGCACCCCCTTCTCTTATCAGCATATAAATTGTGCACAACAGGCTGCGGCACCGAACCTTCCTTCTCAGATAGACATGCCATCACACTTTTCACTCTTGCAGCTCGGTTGAAAAGCTCCAGCAGCTGCTCCCGCAATAGCAAAAGGTTCTAGAAGTGAAAGCCAGTTTGGGGCTGCACCTTCTCCTTGCCGCATGTAAGCCACACCAAACTCCCTGATGCACTCTGTCCTCCCCTTCTCAAAGGAGTAGACGGTGGCATCAGGACACACCTGTGTCCCAGCAGCTGGGTGCCCAGCCGGGAGCAGGAGCAGGGCTGGGGCTGCTCCCAAAGTTGCCCCGCCCCAATGCCAGAGCCGGACATATGCTGAGGGGGGGCTGGATCAGGCTTTATTGTCCAGCTGCATGCCAGGAGTGAGCACAAAATCTACCTGCATTCTCTGCAGCATGCCATCCTGGAGCAGAGCCATTGCCAAAGGAAGCCGTGAGCCCGTGCCAAGCCAGTGCCGGAGTGGGATCCTAGCAGCACCTGTGGAAGCCGGGAGAGAGGAGCCCACCTGGAGCAGGTTCGTGCAGGATTAATCATCCCGTGGCTTCCCACCAGGGTCCTGTTGCTTCCAAAAGGCCCCACAGTGTCACTGTGGCCCCTCGGTTCCACCAGGTTCCATAGCGTCACTGTGGTGCCCAGGGTTCCGTCAGCTTCGCCAGCATCCCCACGGTCTGCAGAGCTCCCCGAGCTTCTGTGGTGTCACAGTGGAGGCAGGGTTGCATCAGGTTCCATAGCATCAGCACGGTCTCCAGGGCTCCCAGAGGTTCTGTGGTGTCACAGTGGAGGCAGGGTTGCATCAGGTTCCATAGCATCACCACAGTCTCCAGGGCTCCCTGAGCTTCTGTGGTGTCACAGTGGAGGCAGGGTTGCATCAGGTTCCATAGCATCAGCACGGTCTGCAGAGCTCCCAGAGGTTCTGTGGTGTCACAGAGGAGGCAGGGTTGCATCAGGTTCCATAGCATCACCACGGTCTCCAGGGCTCCAAGAGCTTCTGTGGTGTCACAGAGGAGGCAGGGTTGCATCAGGTTCAATAGCATCAGCACAGTCTCCAGGGCTCCCCTGAGCTTCTGTGGTGGTGTCACAGAGGAGCCAGGCTTCCTTGTAGTTCCCCAGCATCACAAAGGCTCTCCTGGGAGCCACGGGTCACAAAGCACCGTGGGCTCTGTGCAGCCCCGCTGTGTCACAATGGCCGCTGGCTTCCACGAGCCCCCGCAGTGTCCCAGTGGGCCCCGTGGCTTTAGGAGTGGGTGGCTGGGAGTTGGTGCCAGCGGCTGGGGGAGCAGCAGCAGGGACTGTGTGTGGACAGTGCCATGGCCACTTGTGTGGCCACTGGTGTCTCTGTGCCAGGCACAGCCGTGGTGTGTAACACCGGCTCTGGGTCCTTTGGCTGTGCAGGTGGCAGTCACGGCCTGGAGCAGGGCTGCTCCCGGGGGACAGCCTGGGGCAGGAGGCTGCTGGAGATTCATTCCCCACACTCCTTGTCATGAGGTGCTCAGAGTGATTGGAAAGGCTGTTGGCAGCAGGCAGTTCTCTGGGTTCAAGCTGTGGAGCTGTCAGCGGGAATGCAAAGGCCAAGCTGGTGAGCCTTTTGTCCTGGTGCCTTTAGTGTGTGAGCAGTCCCTGGTGCCGTTGTCTTTGGATCCTGAGTGTGGGAGAGGCAAGGCTTAGGATGGTGCGTAGAGCTGAGAAGGAAAGTGCCGAGAGCAGCGTGTGTGCTGCTGCTTTGAGGGGTGCAGTTGAAGTTGTAGGCAGCAAGAGCTTTCTCAGCTGGCCCTTTTGTGAGCTCTGCTTTTGCCAGATGACTTCCATCTTACCCTCTTACCATCTTAGCCTCTCATTTTTGCATATCCCAAACCCCCTTCCAAACATCCAGCAGCTGCTTGTAAAGAAGAAGTCCTAGAACAAAAAGCCAGTGCTGCCTTTCATAGCCCCTTTGCTGTCTATGAAGTAGAGGAAAGAAGCTAGTGAGACGCACTTTCTTTCTCAACTCCATAGAGCGCATCCTTCTCTCAAGGTGGCAGAGTCCTTGGCGGAAGTGAAGCATCTGCAGCTGCAGTTCAGACTGAGAGATGTGCCAGGACAGGAAACATTTGCTGACCTTCCCTGTTCCCTGTGCAACATGATTCTCGCATCCCAGTCACTTTCACATACCTTCGGTATCCCTGAGTCCAAGCAGCTAAAGCTCACAGAGACAGAAGTGTCAGGAAGGAAAACGTTCCAAAAGCACCCCCTTCTCTTATCAGCATATAAATTGTGCACAACAGGCTGCGGCACCGAACCTTCCTTCTCAGATAGACATGCCATCACACTTTTCACTCTTGCAGCTCGGTTGAAAAGCTCCAGCAGCTGCTCCCGCAATAGCAAAAGGTTCTAGAAGTGAAAGCCAGTTTGGGGCTGCACCTTCTCCTTGCCGCATGTAAGCCACACCAAACTCCCTGATGCACTCTGTCCTCCCCTTCTCAAAGGAGTAGACGGTGGCATCAGGACACACCTGTGTCCCAGCAGCTGGGTGCCCAGCCGGGAGCAGGAGCAGGGCTGGGGCTGCTCCCAAAGTTGCCCCGCCCCAATGCCAGAGCCGGACATATGCTGAGGGGGGGCTGGATCAGGCTTTATTGTCCAGCTGCATGCCAGGAGTGAGCACAAAATCTACCTGCATTCTCTGCAGCATGCCATCCTGGAGCAGAGCCATTGCCAAAGGAAGCCGTGAGCCCGTGCCAAGCCAGTGCCGGAGTGGGATCCTAGCAGCACCTGTGGAAGCCGGGAGAGAGGAGCCCACCTGGAGCAGGTTCGTGCAGGATTAATCATCCCGTGGCTTCCCACCAGGGTCCTGTTGCTTCCAAAAGGCCCCACAGTGTCACTGTGGCCCCTCGGTTCCACCAGGTTCCATAGCGTCACTGTGGTGCCCAGGGTTCCGTCAGCTTCGCCAGCATCCCCACGGTCTGCAGAGCTCCCCGAGCTTCTGTGGTGTCACAGTGGAGGCAGGGTTGCATCAGGTTCCATAGCATCAGCACGGTCTCCAGGGCTCCCAGAGGTTCTGTGGTGTCACAGTGGAGGCAGGGTTGCATCAGGTTCCATAGCATCACCACAGTCTCCAGGGCTCCCTGAGCTTCTGTGGTGTCACAGTGGAGGCAGGGTTGCATCAGGTTCCATAGCATCAGCACGGTCTGCAGAGCTCCCAGAGGTTCTGTGGTGTCACAGAGGAGGCAGGGTTGCATCAGGTTCCATAGCATCACCACGGTCTCCAGGGCTCCAAGAGCTTCTGTGGTGTCACAGAGGAGGCAGGGTTGCATCAGGTTCAATAGCATCAGCACAGTCTCCAGGGCTCCCCTGAGCTTCTGTGGTGGTGTCACAGAGGAGCCAGGCTTCCTTGTAGTTCCCCAGCATCACAAAGGCTCTCCTGGGAGCCACGGGTCACAAAGCACCGTGGGCTCTGTGCAGCCCCGCTGTGTCACAATGGCCGCTGGCTTCCACGAGCCCCCGCAGTGTCCCAGTGGGCCCCGTGGCTTTAGGAGTGGGTGGCTGGGAGTTGGTGCCAGCGGCTGGGGGAGCAGCAGCAGGGACTGTGTGTGGACAGTGCCATGGCCACTTGTGTGGCCACTGGTGTCTCTGTGCCAGGCACAGCCGTGGTGTGTAACACCGGCTCTGGGTCCTTTGGCTGTGCAGGTGGCAGTCACGGCCTGGAGCAGGGCTGCTCCCGGGGGACAGCCTGGGGCAGGAGGCTGCTGGAGATTCATTCCCCACACTCCTTGTCATGAGGTGCTCAGAGTGATTGGAAAGGCTGTTGGCAGCAGGCAGTTCTCTGGGTTCAAGCTGTGGAGCTGTCAGCGGGAATGCAAAGGCCAAGCTGGTGAGCCTTTTGTCCTGGTGCCTTTAGTGTGTGAGCAGTCCCTGGTGCCGTTGTCTTTGGATCCTGAGTGTGGGAGAGGCAAGGCTTAGGATGGTGCGTAGAGCTGAGAAGGAAAGTGCCGAGAGCAGCGTGTGTGCTGCTGCTTTGAGGGGTGCAGTTGAAGTTGTAGGCAGCAAGAGCTTTCTCAGCTGGCCCTTTTGTGAGCTCTGCTTTTGCCAGATGACTTCCATCTTACCCTCTTACCATCTTAGCCTCTCATTTTTGCATATCCCAAACCCCCTTCCAAACATCCAGCAGCTGCTTGTAAAGAAGAAGTCCTAGAACAAAAAGCCAGTGCTGCCTTTCATAGCCCCTTTGCTGTCTATGAAGTAGAGGAAAGAAGCTAGTGAGACGCACTTTCTTTCTCAACTCCATAGAGCGCATCCTTCTCTCAAGGTGGCAGAGTCCTTGGCGGAAGTGAAGCATCTGCAGCTGCAGTTCAGACTGAGAGATGTGCCAGGACAGGAAACATTTGCTGACCTTCCCTGTTCCCTGTGCAACATGATTCTCGCATCCCAGTCACTTTCACATACCTTCGGTATCCCTGAGTCCAAGCAGCTAAAGCTCACAGAGACAGAAGTGTCAGGAAGGAAAACGTTCCAAAAGCACCCCCTTCTCTTATCAGCATATAAATTGTGCACAACAGGCTGCGGCACCGAACCTTCCTTCTCAGATAGACATGCCATCACACTTTTCACTCTTGCAGCTCGGTTGAAAAGCTCCAGCAGCTGCTCCCGCAATAGCAAAAGGTTCTAGAAGTGAAAGCCAGTTTGGGGCTGCACCTTCTCCTTGCCGCATGTAAGCCACACCAAACTCCCTGATGCACTCTGTCCTCCCCTTCTCAAAGGAGTAGACGGTGGCATCAGGACACACCTGTGTCCCAGCAGCTGGGTGCCCAGCCGGGAGCAGGAGCAGGGCTGGGGCTGCTCCCAAAGTTGCCCCGCCCCAATGCCAGAGCCGGACATATGCTGAGGGGGGGCTGGATCAGGCTTTATTGTCCAGCTGCATGCCAGGAGTGAGCACAAAATCTACCTGCATTCTCTGCAGCATGCCATCCTGGAGCAGAGCCATTGCCAAAGGAAGCCGTGAGCCCGTGCCAAGCCAGTGCCGGAGTGGGATCCTAGCAGCACCTGTGGAAGCCGGGAGAGAGGAGCCCACCTGGAGCAGGTTCGTGCAGGATTAATCATCCCGTGGCTTCCCACCAGGGTCCTGTTGCTTCCAAAAGGCCCCACAGTGTCACTGTGGCCCCTCGGTTCCACCAGGTTCCATAGCGTCACTGTGGTGCCCAGGGTTCCGTCAGCTTCGCCAGCATCCCCACGGTCTGCAGAGCTCCCCGAGCTTCTGTGGTGTCACAGTGGAGGCAGGGTTGCATCAGGTTCCATAGCATCAGCACGGTCTCCAGGGCTCCCAGAGGTTCTGTGGTGTCACAGTGGAGGCAGGGTTGCATCAGGTTCCATAGCATCACCACAGTCTCCAGGGCTCCCTGAGCTTCTGTGGTGTCACAGTGGAGGCAGGGTTGCATCAGGTTCCATAGCATCAGCACGGTCTCCAGGGCTCCCAGAGGTTCTGTGGTGTCACAGAGGAGGCAGGGTTGCATCAGGTTCCATAGCATCAGCACGGTCTCCAGGGCTCCAAGAGCTTCTGTGGTGTCACAGAGGAGGCAGGGTTGCATCAGGTTCAATAGCATCAGCACGGTCTCCAGGGCTCCCCTGAGCTTCTGTGGTGGTGTCACAGAGGAGCCAGGCTTCCTTGTAGTTCCCCAGGATCACAAAGGCTCTCCTGGGAGCCACGGGTCACAAAGCACCGTGGGCTCTGTGCAGCATTGCTGTGTCACAATGGCCGCTGGCTTCCACGAGCCCCCGCAGTGTCCCAGTGGGCCCCGTGGCTTTAGGAGTGGGTGGCTGGGAGTTGGTGCCAGCGGCTGGGGGAGCAGCAGCAGGGACTGTGTGTGGACAGTGCCATGGCCACTTGTGTGGCCACTGGTGTCTCTGTGCCAGGCACAGCCGTGGTGTGTAACACCGGCTCTGGGTCCTTTGGCTGTGCAGGTGGCAGTCACGGCCTGGAGCAGGGCTGCTCCCGGGGGACAGCCTGGGGCAGGAGGCTGCTGGAGATTCATTCCCCACACTCCTTGTCATGAGGTGCTCAGAGTGATTGGAAAGGCTGTTGGCAGCAGGCAGTTCTCTGGGTTCAAGCTGTGGAGCTGTCAGCGGGAATGCAAAGGCCAAGCTGGTGAGCCTTTTGTCCTGGTGCCTTTAGTGTGTGAGCAGTCCCTGGTGCCGTTGTCTTTGGATCCTGAGTGTGGGAGAGGCAAGGCTTAGGATGGTGCGTAGAGCTGAGAAGGAAAGTGCCGAGAGCAGCGTGTGTGCTGCTGCTTTGAGGGGTGCAGTTGAAGTTGTAGGCAGCAAGAGCTTTCTCAGCTGGCCCTTTTGTGAGCTCTGCTTTTGCCAGATGACTTCCATCTTACCCTCTTACCATCTTAGCCTCTCATTTTTGCATATCCCAAACCCCCTTCCAAACATCCAGCAGCTGCTTGTAAAGAAGAAGTCCTAGAACAAAAAGCCAGTGCTGCCTTTCATAGCCCCTTTGCTGTCTATGAAGTAGAGGAAAGAAGCTAGTGAGACGCACTTTCTTTCTCAACTCCATAGAGCGCATCCTTCTCTCAAGGTGGCAGAGTCCTTGGCGGAAGTGAAGCATCTGCAGCTGCAGTTCAGACTGAGAGATGTGCCAGGACAGGAAACATTTGCTGACCTTCCCTGTTCCCTGTGCAACATGATTCTCGCATCCCAGTCACTTTCACATACCTTCGGTATCCCTGAGTCCAAGCAGCTAAAGCTCACAGAGACAGAAGTGTCAGGAAGGAAAACGTTCCAAAAGCACCCCCTTCTCTTATCAGCATATAAATTGTGCACAACAGGCTGCGGCACCGAACCTTCCTTCTCAGATAGACATGCCATCACACTTTTCACTCTTGCAGCTCGGTTGAAAAGCTCCAGCAGCTGCTCCCGCAATAGCAAAAGGTTCTAGAAGTGAAAGCCAGTTTGGGGCTGCACCTTCTCCTTGCCGCATGTAAGCCACACCAAACTCCCTGATGCACTCTGTCCTCCCCTTCTCAAAGGAGTAGACGGTGGCATCAGGACACACCTGTGTCCCAGCAGCTGGGTGCCCAGCCGGGAGCAGGAGCAGGGCTGGGGCTGCTCCCAAAGTTGCCCCGCCCCAATGCCAGAGCCGGACATATGCTGAGGGGGGGCTGGATCAGGCTTTATTGTCCAGCTGCATGCCAGGAGTGAGCACAAAATCTACCTGCATTCTCTGCAGCATGCCATCCTGGAGCAGAGCCATTGCCAAAGGAAGCCGTGAGCCCGTGCCAAGCCAGTGCCGGAGTGGGATCCTAGCAGCACCTGTGGAAGCCGGGAGAGAGGAGCCCACCTGGAGCAGGTTCGTGCAGGATTAATCATCCCGTGGCTTCCCACCAGGGTCCTGTTGCTTCCAAAAGGCCCCACAGTGTCACTGTGGCCCCTCGGTTCCACCAGGTTCCATAGCGTCACTGTGGTGCCCAGGGTTCCGTCAGCTTCGCCAGCATCCCCACGGTCTGCAGAGCTCCCCGAGCTTCTGTGGTGTCACAGTGGAGGCAGGGTTGCATCAGGTTCCATAGCATCAGCACGGTCTCCAGGGCTCCCAGAGGTTCTGTGGTGTCACAGTGGAGGCAGGGTTGCATCAGGTTCCATAGCATCACCACAGTCTCCAGGGCTCCCTGAGCTTCTGTGGTGTCACAGTGGAGGCAGGGTTGCATCAGGTTCCATAGCATCAGCACGGTCTCCAGGGCTCCCAGAGGTTCTGTGGTGTCACAGAGGAGGCAGGGTTGCATCAGGTTCCATAGCATCACCACGGTCTCCAGGGCTCCAAGAGCTTCTGTGGTGTCACAGAGGAGGCAGGGTTGCATCAGGTTCAATAGCATCAGCACGGTCTCCAGGGCTCCCCTGAGCTTCTGTGGTGGTGTCACAGAGGAGCCAGGCTTCCTTGTAGTTCCCCAGGATCACAAAGGCTCTCCTGGGAGCCACGGGTCACAAAGCACCGTGGGCTCTGTGCAGCATTGCTGTGTCACAATGGCCGCTGGCTTCCACGAGCCCCCGCAGTGTCCCAGTGGGCCCCGTGGCTTTAGGAGTGGGTGGCTGGGAGTTGGTGCCAGCGGCTGGGGGAGCAGCAGCAGGGACTGTGTGTGGACAGTGCCATGGCCACTTGTGTGGCCACTGGTGTCTCTGTGCCAGGCACAGCCGTGGTGTGTAACACCGGCTCTGGGTCCTTTGGCTGTGCAGGTGGCAGTCACGGCCTGGAGCAGGGCTGCTCCCGGGGGACAGCCTGGGGCAGGAGGCTGCTGGAGATTCATTCCCCACACTCCTTGTCATGAGGTGCTCAGAGTGATTGGAAAGGCTGTTGGCAGCAGGCAGTTCTCTGGGTTCAAGCTGTGGAGCTGTCAGCGGGAATGCAAAGGCCAAGCTGGTGAGCCTTTTGTCCTGGTGCCTTTAGTGTGTGAGCAGTCCCTGGTGCCGTTGTCTTTGGATCCTGAGTGTGGGAGAGGCAAGGCTTAGGATGGTGCGTAGAGCTGAGAAGGAAAGTGCCGAGAGCAGCGTGTGTGCTGCTGCTTTGAGGGGTGCAGTTGAAGTTGTAGGCAGCAAGAGCTTTCTCAGCTGGCCCTTTTGTGAGCTCTGCTTTTGCCAGATGACTTCCATCTTACCCTCTTACCATCTTAGCCTCTCATTTTTGCATATCCCAAACCCCCTTCCAAACATCCAGCAGCTGCTTGTAAAGAAGAAGTCCTAGAACAAAAAGCCAGTGCTGCCTTTCATAGCCCCTTTGCTGTCTATGAAGTAGAGGAAAGAAGCTAGTGAGACGCACTTTCTTTCTCAACTCCATAGAGCGCATCCTTCTCTCAAGGTGGCAGAGTCCTTGGCGGAAGTGAAGCATCTGCAGCTGCAGTTCAGACTGAGAGATGTGCCAGGACAGGAAACATTTGCTGACCTTCCCTGTTCCCTGTGCAACATGATTCTCGCATCCCAGTCACTTTCACATACCTTCGGTATCCCTGAGTCCAAGCAGCTAAAGCTCACAGAGACAGAAGTGTCAGGAAGGAAAACGTTCCAAAAGCACCCCCTTCTCTTATCAGCATATAAATTGTGCACAACAGGCTGCGGCACCGAACCTTCCTTCTCAGATAGACATGCCATCACACTTTTCACTCTTGCAGCTCGGTTGAAAAGCTCCAGCAGCTGCTCCCGCAATAGCAAAAGGTTCTAGAAGTGAAAGCCAGTTTGGGGCTGCACCTTCTCCTTGCCGCATGTAAGCCACACCAAACTCCCTGATGCACTCTGTCCTCCCCTTCTCAAAGGAGTAGACGGTGGCATCAGGACACACCTGTGTCCCAGCAGCTGGGTGCCCAGCCGGGAGCAGGAGCAGGGCTGGGGCTGCTCCCAAAGTTGCCCCGCCCCAATGCCAGAGCCGGACATATGCTGAGGGGGGGCTGGATCAGGCTTTATTGTCCAGCTGCATGCCAGGAGTGAGCACAAAATCTACCTGCATTCTCTGCAGCATGCCATCCTGGAGCAGAGCCATTGCCAAAGGAAGCCGTGAGCCCGTGCCAAGCCAGTGCCGGAGTGGGATCCTAGCAGCACCTGTGGAAGCCGGGAGAGAGGAGCCCACCTGGAGCAGGTTCGTGCAGGATTAATCATCCCGTGGCTTCCCACCAGGGTCCTGTTGCTTCCAAAAGGCCCCACAGTGTCACTGTGGCCCCTCGGTTCCACCAGGTTCCATAGCGTCACTGTGGTGCCCAGGGTTCCGTCAGCTTCGCCAGCATCCCCACGGTCTGCAGAGCTCCCCGAGCTTCTGTGGTGTCACAGTGGAGGCAGGGTTGCATCAGGTTCCATAGCATCAGCACGGTCTCCAGGGCTCCCAGAGGTTCTGTGGTGTCACAGTGGAGGCAGGGTTGCATCAGGTTCCATAGCATCACCACAGTCTCCAGGGCTCCCTGAGCTTCTGTGGTGTCACAGTGGAGGCAGGGTTGCATCAGGTTCCATAGCATCAGCACGGTCTGCAGAGCTCCCAGAGGTTCTGTGGTGTCACAGAGGAGGCAGGGTTGCATCAGGTTCCATAGCATCACCACGGTCTCCAGGGCTCCAAGAGCTTCTGTGGTGTCACAGAGGAGGCAGGGTTGCATCAGGTTCAATAGCATCAGCACAGTCTCCAGGGCTCCCCTGAGCTTCTGTGGTGGTGTCACAGAGGAGCCAGGCTTCCTTGTAGTTCCCCAGCATCACAAAGGCTCTCCTGGGAGCCACGGGTCACAAAGCACCGTGGGCTCTGTGCAGCCCCGCTGTGTCACAATGGCCGCTGGCTTCCACGAGCCCCCGCAGTGTCCCAGTGGGCCCCGTGGCTTTAGGAGTGGGTGGCTGGGAGTTGGTGCCAGCGGCTGGGGGAGCAGCAGCAGGGACTGTGTGTGGACAGTGCCATGGCCACTTGTGTGGCCACTGGTGTCTCTGTGCCAGGCACAGCCGTGGTGTGTAACACCGGCTCTGGGTCCTTTGGCTGTGCAGGTGGCAGTCACGGCCTGGAGCAGGGCTGCTCCCGGGGGACAGCCTGGGGCAGGAGGCTGCTGGAGATTCATTCCCCACACTCCTTGTCATGAGGTGCTCAGAGTGATTGGAAAGGCTGTTGGCAGCAGGCAGTTCTCTGGGTTCAAGCTGTGGAGCTGTCAGCGGGAATGCAAAGGCCAAGCTGGTGAGCCTTTTGTCCTGGTGCCTTTAGTGTGTGAGCAGTCCCTGGTGCCGTTGTCTTTGGATCCTGAGTGTGGGAGAGGCAAGGCTTAGGATGGTGCGTAGAGCTGAGAAGGAAAGTGCCGAGAGCAGCGTGTGTGCTGCTGCTTTGAGGGGTGCAGTTGAAGTTGTAGGCAGCAAGAGCTTTCTCAGCTGGCCCTTTTGTGAGCTCTGCTTTTGCCAGATGACTTCCATCTTACCCTCTTACCATCTTAGCCTCTCATTTTTGCATATCCCAAACCCCCTTCCAAACATCCAGCAGCTGCTTGTAAAGAAGAAGTCCTAGAACAAAAAGCCAGTGCTGCCTTTCATAGCCCCTTTGCTGTCTATGAAGTAGAGGAAAGAAGCTAGTGAGACGCACTTTCTTTCTCAACTCCATAGAGCGCATCCTTCTCTCAAGGTGGCAGAGTCCTTGGCGGAAGTGAAGCATCTGCAGCTGCAGTTCAGACTGAGAGATGTGCCAGGACAGGAAACATTTGCTGACCTTCCCTGTTCCCTGTGCAACATGATTCTCGCATCCCAGTCACTTTCACATACCTTCGGTATCCCTGAGTCCAAGCAGCTAAAGCTCACAGAGACAGAAGTGTCAGGAAGGAAAACGTTCCAAAAGCACCCCCTTCTCTTATCAGCATATAAATTGTGCACAACAGGCTGCGGCACCGAACCTTCCTTCTCAGATAGACATGCCATCACACTTTTCACTCTTGCAGCTCGGTTGAAAAGCTCCAGCAGCTGCTCCCGCAATAGCAAAAGGTTCTAGAAGTGAAAGCCAGTTTGGGGCTGCACCTTCTCCTTGCCGCATGTAAGCCACACCAAACTCCCTGATGCACTCTGTCCTCCCCTTCTCAAAGGAGTAGACGGTGGCATCAGGACACACCTGTGTCCCAGCAGCTGGGTGCCCAGCCGGGAGCAGGAGCAGGGCTGGGGCTGCTCCCAAAGTTGCCCCGCCCCAATGCCAGAGCCGGACATATGCTGAGGGGGGGCTGGATCAGGCTTTATTGTCCAGCTGCATGCCAGGAGTGAGCACAAAATCTACCTGCATTCTCTGCAGCATGCCATCCTGGAGCAGAGCCATTGCCAAAGGAAGCCGTGAGCCCGTGCCAAGCCAGTGCCGGAGTGGGATCCTAGCAGCACCTGTGGAAGCCGGGAGAGAGGAGCCCACCTGGAGCAGGTTCGTGCAGGATTAATCATCCCGTGGCTTCCCACCAGGGTCCTGTTGCTTCCAAAAGGCCCCACAGTGTCACTGTGGCCCCTCGGTTCCACCAGGTTCCATAGCGTCACTGTGGTGCCCAGGGTTCCGTCAGCTTCGCCAGCATCCCCACGGTCTGCAGAGCTCCCCGAGCTTCTGTGGTGTCACAGTGGAGGCAGGGTTGCATCAGGTTCCATAGCATCAGCACGGTCTCCAGGGCTCCCAGAGGTTCTGTGGTGTCACAGTGGAGGCAGGGTTGCATCAGGTTCCATAGCATCACCACAGTCTCCAGGGCTCCCTGAGCTTCTGTGGTGTCACAGTGGAGGCAGGGTTGCATCAGGTTCCATAGCATCAGCACGGTCTCCAGGGCTCCCAGAGGTTCTGTGGTGTCACAGAGGAGGCAGGGTTGCATCAGGTTCCATAGCATCAGCACGGTCTCCAGGGCTCCAAGAGCTTCTGTGGTGTCACAGAGGAGGCAGGGTTGCATCAGGTTCAATAGCATCAGCACGGTCTCCAGGGCTCCCCTGAGCTTCTGTGGTGGTGTCACAGAGGAGCCAGGCTTCCTTGTAGTTCCCCAGGATCACAAAGGCTCTCCTGGGAGCCACGGGTCACAAAGCACCGTGGGCTCTGTGCAGCATTGCTGTGTCACAATGGCCGCTGGCTTCCACGAGCCCCCGCAGTGTCCCAGTGGGCCCCGTGGCTTTAGGAGTGGGTGGCTGGGAGTTGGTGCCAGCGGCTGGGGGAGCAGCAGCAGGGACTGTGTGTGGACAGTGCCATGGCCACTTGTGTGGCCACTGGTGTCTCTGTGCCAGGCACAGCCGTGGTGTGTAACACCGGCTCTGGGTCCTTTGGCTGTGCAGGTGGCAGTCACGGCCTGGAGCAGGGCTGCTCCCGGGGGACAGCCTGGGGCAGGAGGCTGCTGGAGATTCATTCCCCACACTCCTTGTCATGAGGTGCTCAGAGTGATTGGAAAGGCTGTTGGCAGCAGGCAGTTCTCTGGGTTCAAGCTGTGGAGCTGTCAGCGGGAATGCAAAGGCCAAGCTGGTGAGCCTTTTGTCCTGGTGCCTTTAGTGTGTGAGCAGTCCCTGGTGCCGTTGTCTTTGGATCCTGAGTGTGGGAGAGGCAAGGCTTAGGATGGTGCGTAGAGCTGAGAAGGAAAGTGCCGAGAGCAGCGTGTGTGCTGCTGCTTTGAGGGGTGCAGTTGAAGTTGTAGGCAGCAAGAGCTTTCTCAGCTGGCCCTTTTGTGAGCTCTGCTTTTGCCAGATGACTTCCATCTTACCCTCTTACCATCTTAGCCTCTCATTTTTGCATATCCCAAACCCCCTTCCAAACATCCAGCAGCTGCTTGTAAAGAAGAAGTCCTAGAACAAAAAGCCAGTGCTGCCTTTCATAGCCCCTTTGCTGTCTATGAAGTAGAGGAAAGAAGCTAGTGAGACGCACTTTCTTTCTCAACTCCATAGAGCGCATCCTTCTCTCAAGGTGGCAGAGTCCTTGGCGGAAGTGAAGCATCTGCAGCTGCAGTTCAGACTGAGAGATGTGCCAGGACAGGAAACATTTGCTGACCTTCCCTGTTCCCTGTGCAACATGATTCTCGCATCCCAGTCACTTTCACATACCTTCGGTATCCCTGAGTCCAAGCAGCTAAAGCTCACAGAGACAGAAGTGTCAGGAAGGAAAACGTTCCAAAAGCACCCCCTTCTCTTATCAGCATATAAATTGTGCACAACAGGCTGCGGCACCGAACCTTCCTTCTCAGATAGACATGCCATCACACTTTTCACTCTTGCAGCTCGGTTGAAAAGCTCCAGCAGCTGCTCCCGCAATAGCAAAAGGTTCTAGAAGTGAAAGCCAGTTTGGGGCTGCACCTTCTCCTTGCCGCATGTAAGCCACACCAAACTCCCTGATGCACTCTGTCCTCCCCTTCTCAAAGGAGTAGACGGTGGCATCAGGACACACCTGTGTCCCAGCAGCTGGGTGCCCAGCCGGGAGCAGGAGCAGGGCTGGGGCTGCTCCCAAAGTTGCCCCGCCCCAATGCCAGAGCCGGACATATGCTGAGGGGGGGCTGGATCAGGCTTTATTGTCCAGCTGCATGCCAGGAGTGAGCACAAAATCTACCTGCATTCTCTGCAGCATGCCATCCTGGAGCAGAGCCATTGCCAAAGGAAGCCGTGAGCCCGTGCCAAGCCAGTGCCGGAGTGGGATCCTAGCAGCACCTGTGGAAGCCGGGAGAGAGGAGCCCACCTGGAGCAGGTTCGTGCAGGATTAATCATCCCGTGGCTTCCCACCAGGGTCCTGTTGCTTCCAAAAGGCCCCACAGTGTCACTGTGGCCCCTCGGTTCCACCAGGTTCCATAGCGTCACTGTGGTGCCCAGGGTTCCGTCAGCTTCGCCAGCATCCCCACGGTCTGCAGAGCTCCCCGAGCTTCTGTGGTGTCACAGTGGAGGCAGGGTTGCATCAGGTTCCATAGCATCAGCACGGTCTCCAGGGCTCCCAGAGGTTCTGTGGTGTCACAGTGGAGGCAGGGTTGCATCAGGTTCCATAGCATCACCACAGTCTCCAGGGCTCCCTGAGCTTCTGTGGTGTCACAGTGGAGGCAGGGTTGCATCAGGTTCCATAGCATCAGCACGGTCTCCAGGGCTCCCAGAGGTTCTGTGGTGTCACAGAGGAGGCAGGGTTGCATCAGGTTCCATAGCATCACCACGGTCTCCAGGGCTCCAAGAGCTTCTGTGGTGTCACAGAGGAGGCAGGGTTGCATCAGGTTCAATAGCATCAGCACGGTCTCCAGGGCTCCCCTGAGCTTCTGTGGTGGTGTCACAGAGGAGCCAGGCTTCCTTGTAGTTCCCCAGGATCACAAAGGCTCTCCTGGGAGCCACGGGTCACAAAGCACCGTGGGCTCTGTGCAGCATTGCTGTGTCACAATGGCCGCTGGCTTCCACGAGCCCCCGCAGTGTCCCAGTGGGCCCCGTGGCTTTAGGAGTGGGTGGCTGGGAGTTGGTGCCAGCGGCTGGGGGAGCAGCAGCAGGGACTGTGTGTGGACAGTGCCATGGCCACTTGTGTGGCCACTGGTGTCTCTGTGCCAGGCACAGCCGTGGTGTGTAACACCGGCTCTGGGTCCTTTGGCTGTGCAGGTGGCAGTCACGGCCTGGAGCAGGGCTGCTCCCGGGGGACAGCCTGGGGCAGGAGGCTGCTGGAGATTCATTCCCCACACTCCTTGTCATGAGGTGCTCAGAGTGATTGGAAAGGCTGTTGGCAGCAGGCAGTTCTCTGGGTTCAAGCTGTGGAGCTGTCAGCGGGAATGCAAAGGCCAAGCTGGTGAGCCTTTTGTCCTGGTGCCTTTAGTGTGTGAGCAGTCCCTGGTGCCGTTGTCTTTGGATCCTGAGTGTGGGAGAGGCAAGGCTTAGGATGGTGCGTAGAGCTGAGAAGGAAAGTGCCGAGAGCAGCGTGTGTGCTGCTGCTTTGAGGGGTGCAGTTGAAGTTGTAGGCAGCAAGAGCTTTCTCAGCTGGCCCTTTTGTGAGCTCTGCTTTTGCCAGATGACTTCCATCTTACCCTCTTACCATCTTAGCCTCTCATTTTTGCATATCCCAAACCCCCTTCCAAACATCCAGCAGCTGCTTGTAAAGAAGAAGTCCTAGAACAAAAAGCCAGTGCTGCCTTTCATAGCCCCTTTGCTGTCTATGAAGTAGAGGAAAGAAGCTAGTGAGACGCACTTTCTTTCTCAACTCCATAGAGCGCATCCTTCTCTCAAGGTGGCAGAGTCCTTGGCGGAAGTGAAGCATCTGCAGCTGCAGTTCAGACTGAGAGATGTGCCAGGACAGGAAACATTTGCTGACCTTCCCTGTTCCCTGTGCAACATGATTCTCGCATCCCAGTCACTTTCACATACCTTCGGTATCCCTGAGTCCAAGCAGCTAAAGCTCACAGAGACAGAAGTGTCAGGAAGGAAAACGTTCCAAAAGCACCCCCTTCTCTTATCAGCATATAAATTGTGCACAACAGGCTGCGGCACCGAACCTTCCTTCTCAGATAGACATGCCATCACACTTTTCACTCTTGCAGCTCGGTTGAAAAGCTCCAGCAGCTGCTCCCGCAATAGCAAAAGGTTCTAGAAGTGAAAGCCAGTTTGGGGCTGCACCTTCTCCTTGCCGCATGTAAGCCACACCAAACTCCCTGATGCACTCTGTCCTCCCCTTCTCAAAGGAGTAGACGGTGGCATCAGGACACACCTGTGTCCCAGCAGCTGGGTGCCCAGCCGGGAGCAGGAGCAGGGCTGGGGCTGCTCCCAAAGTTGCCCCGCCCCAATGCCAGAGCCGGACATATGCTGAGGGGGGGCTGGATCAGGCTTTATTGTCCAGCTGCATGCCAGGAGTGAGCACAAAATCTACCTGCATTCTCTGCAGCATGCCATCCTGGAGCAGAGCCATTGCCAAAGGAAGCCGTGAGCCCGTGCCAAGCCAGTGCCGGAGTGGGATCCTAGCAGCACCTGTGGAAGCCGGGAGAGAGGAGCCCACCTGGAGCAGGTTCGTGCAGGATTAATCATCCCGTGGCTTCCCACCAGGGTCCTGTTGCTTCCAAAAGGCCCCACAGTGTCACTGTGGCCCCTCGGTTCCACCAGGTTCCATAGCGTCACTGTGGTGCCCAGGGTTCCGTCAGCTTCGCCAGCATCCCCACGGTCTGCAGAGCTCCCCGAGCTTCTGTGGTGTCACAGTGGAGGCAGGGTTGCATCAGGTTCCATAGCATCAGCACGGTCTCCAGGGCTCCCAGAGGTTCTGTGGTGTCACAGTGGAGGCAGGGTTGCATCAGGTTCCATAGCATCACCACAGTCTCCAGGGCTCCCTGAGCTTCTGTGGTGTCACAGTGGAGGCAGGGTTGCATCAGGTTCCATAGCATCAGCACGGTCTCCAGGGCTCCCAGAGGTTCTGTGGTGTCACAGAGGAGGCAGGGTTGCATCAGGTTCCATAGCATCAGCACGGTCTGCAGAGCTCCCAGAGGTTCTGTGGTGTCACAGAGGAGGCAGGGTTGCATCAGGTTCCATAGCATCACCACGGTCTCCAGGGCTCCAAGAGCTTCTGTGGTGTCACAGAGGAGGCAGGGTTGCATCAGGTTCAATAGCATCAGCACAGTCTCCAGGGCTCCCCTGAGCTTCTGTGGTGGTGTCACAGAGGAGCCAGGCTTCCTTGTAGTTCCCCAGCATCACAAAGGCTCTCCTGGGAGCCACGGGTCACAAAGCACCGTGGGCTCTGTGCAGCCCCGCTGTGTCACAATGGCCGCTGGCTTCCACGAGCCCCCGCAGTGTCCCAGTGGGCCCCGTGGCTTTAGGAGTGGGTGGCTGGGAGTTGGTGCCAGCGGCTGGGGGAGCAGCAGCAGGGACTGTGTGTGGACAGTGCCATGGCCACTTGTGTGGCCACTGGTGTCTCTGTGCCAGGCACAGCCGTGGTGTGTAACACCAGCTCTGGGTCCTTTGGCTGTGCAGGTGGCAGTCACGGCCTGGAGCAGGGCTGCTCCCGGGGGACAGCCTGGGGCAGGAGGCTGCTGGAGATTCATTCCCCACACTCCTTGTCATGAGGTGCTCAGAGTGATTGGAAAGGCTGTTGGCAGCAGGCAGTTCTCTGGGTTCAAGCTGTGGAGCTGTCAGCGGGAATGCAAAGGCCAAGCTGGTGAGCCTTTTGTCCTGGTGCCTTTAGTGTGTGAGCAGTCCCTGGTGCCGTTGTCTTTGGATCCTGAGTGTGGGAGAGGCAAGGCTTAGGATGGTGCGTAGAGCTGAGAAGGAAAGTGCCGAGAGCAGCGTGTGTGCTGCTGCTTTGAGGGGTGCAGTTGAAGTTGTAGGCAGCAAGAGCTTTCTCAGCTGGCCCTTTTGTGAGCTCTGCTTTTGCCAGATGACTTCCATCTTACCCTCTTACCATCTTAGCCTCTCATTTTTGCATATCCCAAACCCCCTTCCAAACATCCAGCAGCTGCTTGTAAAGAAGAAGTCCTAGAACAAAAAGCCAGTGCTGCCTTTCATAGCCCCTTTGCTGTCTATGAAGTAGAGGAAAGAAGCTAGTGAGACGCACTTTCTTTCTCAACTCCATAGAGCGCATCCTTCTCTCAAGGTGGCAGAGTCCTTGGCGGAAGTGAAGCATCTGCAGCTGCAGTTCAGACTGAGAGATGTGCCAGGACAGGAAACATTTGCTGACCTTCCCTGTTCCCTGTGCAACATGATTCTCGCATCCCAGTCACTTTCACATACCTTCGGTATCCCTGAGTCCAAGCAGCTAAAGCTCACAGAGACAGAAGTGTCAGGAAGGAAAACGTTCCAAAAGCACCCCCTTCTCTTATCAGCATATAAATTGTGCACAACAGGCTGCGGCACCGAACCTTCCTTCTCAGATAGACATGCCATCACACTTTTCACTCTTGCAGCTCGGTTGAAAAGCTCCAGCAGCTGCTCCCGCAATAGCAAAAGGTTCTAGAAGTGAAAGCCAGTTTGGGGCTGCACCTTCTCCTTGCCGCATGTAAGCCACACCAAACTCCCTGATGCACTCTGTCCTCCCCTTCTCAAAGGAGTAGACGGTGGCATCAGGACACACCTGTGTCCCAGCAGCTGGGTGCCCAGCCGGGAGCAGGAGCAGGGCTGGGGCTGCTCCCAAAGTTGCCCCGCCCCAATGCCAGAGCCGGACATATGCTGAGGGGGGGCTGGATCAGGCTTTATTGTCCAGCTGCATGCCAGGAGTGAGCACAAAATCTACCTGCATTCTCTGCAGCATGCCATCCTGGAGCAGAGCCATTGCCAAAGGAAGCCGTGAGCCCGTGCCAAGCCAGTGCCGGAGTGGGATCCTAGCAGCACCTGTGGAAGCCGGGAGAGAGGAGCCCACCTGGAGCAGGTTCGTGCAGGATTAATCATCCCGTGGCTTCCCACCAGGGTCCTGTTGCTTCCAAAAGGCCCCACAGTGTCACTGTGGCCCCTCGGTTCCACCAGGTTCCATAGCGTCACTGTGGTGCCCAGGGTTCCGTCAGCTTCGCCAGCATCCCCACGGTCTGCAGAGCTCCCCGAGCTTCTGTGGTGTCACAGTGGAGGCAGGGTTGCATCAGGTTCCATAGCATCAGCACGGTCTCCAGGGCTCCCAGAGGTTCTGTGGTGTCACAGTGGAGGCAGGGTTGCATCAGGTTCCATAGCATCACCACAGTCTCCAGGGCTCCCTGAGCTTCTGTGGTGTCACAGTGGAGGCAGGGTTGCATCAGGTTCCATAGCATCAGCACGGTCTCCAGGGCTCCCAGAGGTTCTGTGGTGTCACAGAGGAGGCAGGGTTGCATCAGGTTCCATAGCATCAGCACGGTCTCCAGGGCTCCAAGAGCTTCTGTGGTGTCACAGAGGAGGCAGGGTTGCATCAGGTTCAATAGCATCAGCACGGTCTCCAGGGCTCCCCTGAGCTTCTGTGGTGGTGTCACAGAGGAGCCAGGCTTCCTTGTAGTTCCCCAGGATCACAAAGGCTCTCCTGGGAGCCACGGGTCACAAAGCACCGTGGGCTCTGTGCAGCATTGCTGTGTCACAATGGCCGCTGGCTTCCACGAGCCCCCGCAGTGTCCCAGTGGGCCCCGTGGCTTTAGGAGTGGGTGGCTGGGAGTTGGTGCCAGCGGCTGGGGGAGCAGCAGCAGGGACTGTGTGTGGACAGTGCCATGGCCACTTGTGTGGCCACTGGTGTCTCTGTGCCAGGCACAGCCGTGGTGTGTAACACCGGCTCTGGGTCCTTTGGCTGTGCAGGTGGCAGTCACGGCCTGGAGCAGGGCTGCTCCCGGGGGACAGCCTGGGGCAGGAGGCTGCTGGAGATTCATTCCCCACACTCCTTGTCATGAGGTGCTCAGAGTGATTGGAAAGGCTGTTGGCAGCAGGCAGTTCTCTGGGTTCAAGCTGTGGAGCTGTCAGCGGGAATGCAAAGGCCAAGCTGGTGAGCCTTTTGTCCTGGTGCCTTTAGTGTGTGAGCAGTCCCTGGTGCCGTTGTCTTTGGATCCTGAGTGTGGGAGAGGCAAGGCTTAGGATGGTGCGTAGAGCTGAGAAGGAAAGTGCCGAGAGCAGCGTGTGTGCTGCTGCTTTGAGGGGTGCAGTTGAAGTTGTAGGCAGCAAGAGCTTTCTCAGCTGGCCCTTTTGTGAGCTCTGCTTTTGCCAGATGACTTCCATCTTACCCTCTTACCATCTTAGCCTCTCATTTTTGCATATCCCAAACCCCCTTCCAAACATCCAGCAGCTGCTTGTAAAGAAGAAGTCCTAGAACAAAAAGCCAGTGCTGCCTTTCATAGCCCCTTTGCTGTCTATGAAGTAGAGGAAAGAAGCTAGTGAGACGCACTTTCTTTCTCAACTCCATAGAGCGCATCCTTCTCTCAAGGTGGCAGAGTCCTTGGCGGAAGTGAAGCATCTGCAGCTGCAGTTCAGACTGAGAGATGTGCCAGGACAGGAAACATTTGCTGACCTTCCCTGTTCCCTGTGCAACATGATTCTCGCATCCCAGTCACTTTCACATACCTTCGGTATCCCTGAGTCCAAGCAGCTAAAGCTCACAGAGACAGAAGTGTCAGGAAGGAAAACGTTCCAAAAGCACCCCCTTCTCTTATCAGCATATAAATTGTGCACAACAGGCTGCGGCACCGAACCTTCCTTCTCAGATAGACATGCCATCACACTTTTCACTCTTGCAGCTCGGTTGAAAAGCTCCAGCAGCTGCTCCCGCAATAGCAAAAGGTTCTAGAAGTGAAAGCCAGTTTGGGGCTGCACCTTCTCCTTGCCGCATGTAAGCCACACCAAACTCCCTGATGCACTCTGTCCTCCCCTTCTCAAAGGAGTAGACGGTGGCATCAGGACACACCTGTGTCCCAGCAGCTGGGTGCCCAGCCGGGAGCAGGAGCAGGGCTGGGGCTGCTCCCAAAGTTGCCCCGCCCCAATGCCAGAGCCGGACATATGCTGAGGGGGGGCTGGATCAGGCTTTATTGTCCAGCTGCATGCCAGGAGTGAGCACAAAATCTACCTGCATTCTCTGCAGCATGCCATCCTGGAGCAGAGCCATTGCCAAAGGAAGCCGTGAGCCCGTGCCAAGCCAGTGCCGGAGTGGGATCCTAGCAGCACCTGTGGAAGCCGGGAGAGAGGAGCCCACCTGGAGCAGGTTCGTGCAGGATTAATCATCCCGTGGCTTCCCACCAGGGTCCTGTTGCTTCCAAAAGGCCCCACAGTGTCACTGTGGCCCCTCGGTTCCACCAGGTTCCATAGCGTCACTGTGGTGCCCAGGGTTCCGTCAGCTTCGCCAGCATCCCCACGGTCTGCAGAGCTCCCCGAGCTTCTGTGGTGTCACAGTGGAGGCAGGGTTGCATCAGGTTCCATAGCATCAGCACGGTCTCCAGGGCTCCCAGAGGTTCTGTGGTGTCACAGTGGAGGCAGGGTTGCATCAGGTTCCATAGCATCACCACAGTCTCCAGGGCTCCCTGAGCTTCTGTGGTGTCACAGTGGAGGCAGGGTTGCATCAGGTTCCATAGCATCAGCACGGTCTCCAGGGCTCCCAGAGGTTCTGTGGTGTCACAGAGGAGGCAGGGTTGCATCAGGTTCCATAGCATCACCACGGTCTCCAGGGCTCCAAGAGCTTCTGTGGTGTCACAGAGGAGGCAGGGTTGCATCAGGTTCAATAGCATCAGCACGGTCTCCAGGGCTCCCCTGAGCTTCTGTGGTGGTGTCACAGAGGAGCCAGGCTTCCTTGTAGTTCCCCAGGATCACAAAGGCTCTCCTGGGAGCCACGGGTCACAAAGCACCGTGGGCTCTGTGCAGCATTGCTGTGTCACAATGGCCGCTGGCTTCCACGAGCCCCCGCAGTGTCCCAGTGGGCCCCGTGGCTTTAGGAGTGGGTGGCTGGGAGTTGGTGCCAGCGGCTGGGGGAGCAGCAGCAGGGACTGTGTGTGGACAGTGCCATGGCCACTTGTGTGGCCACTGGTGTCTCTGTGCCAGGCACAGCCGTGGTGTGTAACACCGGCTCTGGGTCCTTTGGCTGTGCAGGTGGCAGTCACGGCCTGGAGCAGGGCTGCTCCCGGGGGACAGCCTGGGGCAGGAGGCTGCTGGAGATTCATTCCCCACACTCCTTGTCATGAGGTGCTCAGAGTGATTGGAAAGGCTGTTGGCAGCAGGCAGTTCTCTGGGTTCAAGCTGTGGAGCTGTCAGCGGGAATGCAAAGGCCAAGCTGGTGAGCCTTTTGTCCTGGTGCCTTTAGTGTGTGAGCAGTCCCTGGTGCCGTTGTCTTTGGATCCTGAGTGTGGGAGAGGCAAGGCTTAGGATGGTGCGTAGAGCTGAGAAGGAAAGTGCCGAGAGCAGCGTGTGTGCTGCTGCTTTGAGGGGTGCAGTTGAAGTTGTAGGCAGCAAGAGCTTTCTCAGCTGGCCCTTTTGTGAGCTCTGCTTTTGCCAGATGACTTCCATCTTACCCTCTTACCATCTTAGCCTCTCATTTTTGCATATCCCAAACCCCCTTCCAAACATCCAGCAGCTGCTTGTAAAGAAGAAGTCCTAGAACAAAAAGCCAGTGCTGCCTTTCATAGCCCCTTTGCTGTCTATGAAGTAGAGGAAAGAAGCTAGTGAGACGCACTTTCTTTCTCAACTCCATAGAGCGCATCCTTCTCTCAAGGTGGCAGAGTCCTTGGCGGAAGTGAAGCATCTGCAGCTGCAGTTCAGACTGAGAGATGTGCCAGGACAGGAAACATTTGCTGACCTTCCCTGTTCCCTGTGCAACATGATTCTCGCATCCCAGTCACTTTCACATACCTTCGGTATCCCTGAGTCCAAGCAGCTAAAGCTCACAGAGACAGAAGTGTCAGGAAGGAAAACGTTCCAAAAGCACCCCCTTCTCTTATCAGCATATAAATTGTGCACAACAGGCTGCGGCACCGAACCTTCCTTCTCAGATAGACATGCCATCACACTTTTCACTCTTGCAGCTCGGTTGAAAAGCTCCAGCAGCTGCTCCCGCAATAGCAAAAGGTTCTAGAAGTGAAAGCCAGTTTGGGGCTGCACCTTCTCCTTGCCGCATGTAAGCCACACCAAACTCCCTGATGCACTCTGTCCTCCCCTTCTCAAAGGAGTAGACGGTGGCATCAGGACACACCTGTGTCCCAGCAGCTGGGTGCCCAGCCGGGAGCAGGAGCAGGGCTGGGGCTGCTCCCAAAGTTGCCCCGCCCCAATGCCAGAGCCGGACATATGCTGAGGGGGGGCTGGATCAGGCTTTATTGTCCAGCTGCATGCCAGGAGTGAGCACAAAATCTACCTGCATTCTCTGCAGCATGCCATCCTGGAGCAGAGCCATTGCCAAAGGAAGCCGTGAGCCCGTGCCAAGCCAGTGCCGGAGTGGGATCCTAGCAGCACCTGTGGAAGCCGGGAGAGAGGAGCCCACCTGGAGCAGGTTCGTGCAGGATTAATCATCCCGTGGCTTCCCACCAGGGTCCTGTTGCTTCCAAAAGGCCCCACAGTGTCACTGTGGCCCCTCGGTTCCACCAGGTTCCATAGCGTCACTGTGGTGCCCAGGGTTCCGTCAGCTTCGCCAGCATCCCCACGGTCTGCAGAGCTCCCCGAGCTTCTGTGGTGTCACAGTGGAGGCAGGGTTGCATCAGGTTCCATAGCATCAGCACGGTCTCCAGGGCTCCCAGAGGTTCTGTGGTGTCACAGTGGAGGCAGGGTTGCATCAGGTTCCATAGCATCACCACAGTCTCCAGGGCTCCCTGAGCTTCTGTGGTGTCACAGTGGAGGCAGGGTTGCATCAGGTTCCATAGCATCAGCACGGTCTCCAGGGCTCCCAGAGGTTCTGTGGTGTCACAGAGGAGGCAGGGTTGCATCAGGTTCCATAGCATCAGCACGGTCTGCAGAGCTCCCAGAGGTTCTGTGGTGTCACAGAGGAGGCAGGGTTGCATCAGGTTCCATAGCATCACCACGGTCTCCAGGGCTCCAAGAGCTTCTGTGGTGTCACAGAGGAGGCAGGGTTGCATCAGGTTCAATAGCATCAGCACAGTCTCCAGGGCTCCCCTGAGCTTCTGTGGTGGTGTCACAGAGGAGCCAGGCTTCCTTGTAGTTCCCCAGCATCACAAAGGCTCTCCTGGGAGCCACGGGTCACAAAGCACCGTGGGCTCTGTGCAGCCCCGCTGTGTCACAATGGCCGCTGGCTTCCACGAGCCCCCGCAGTGTCCCAGTGGGCCCCGTGGCTTTAGGAGTGGGTGGCTGGGAGTTGGTGCCAGCGGCTGGGGGAGCAGCAGCAGGGACTGTGTGTGGACAGTGCCATGGCCACTTGTGTGGCCACTGGTGTCTCTGTGCCAGGCACAGCCGTGGTGTGTAACACCAGCTCTGGGTCCTTTGGCTGTGCAGGTGGCAGTCACGGCCTGGAGCAGGGCTGCTCCCGGGGGACAGCCTGGGGCAGGAGGCTGCTGGAGATTCATTCCCCACACTCCTTGTCATGAGGTGCTCAGAGTGATTGGAAAGGCTGTTGGCAGCAGGCAGTTCTCTGGGTTCAAGCTGTGGAGCTGTCAGCGGGAATGCAAAGGCCAAGCTGGTGAGCCTTTTGTCCTGGTGCCTTTAGTGTGTGAGCAGTCCCTGGTGCCGTTGTCTTTGGATCCTGAGTGTGGGAGAGGCAAGGCTTAGGATGGTGCGTAGAGCTGAGAAGGAAAGTGCCGAGAGCAGCGTGTGTGCTGCTGCTTTGAGGGGTGCAGTTGAAGTTGTAGGCAGCAAGAGCTTTCTCAGCTGGCCCTTTTGTGAGCTCTGCTTTTGCCAGATGACTTCCATCTTACCCTCTTACCATCTTAGCCTCTCATTTTTGCATATCCCAAACCCCCTTCCAAACATCCAGCAGCTGCTTGTAAAGAAGAAGTCCTAGAACAAAAAGCCAGTGCTGCCTTTCATAGCCCCTTTGCTGTCTATGAAGTAGAGGAAAGAAGCTAGTGAGACGCACTTTCTTTCTCAACTCCATAGAGCGCATCCTTCTCTCAAGGTGGCAGAGTCCTTGGCGGAAGTGAAGCATCTGCAGCTGCAGTTCAGACTGAGAGATGTGCCAGGACAGGAAACATTTGCTGACCTTCCCTGTTCCCTGTGCAACATGATTCTCGCATCCCAGTCACTTTCACATACCTTCGGTATCCCTGAGTCCAAGCAGCTAAAGCTCACAGAGACAGAAGTGTCAGGAAGGAAAACGTTCCAAAAGCACCCCCTTCTCTTATCAGCATATAAATTGTGCACAACAGGCTGCGGCACCGAACCTTCCTTCTCAGATAGACATGCCATCACACTTTTCACTCTTGCAGCTCGGTTGAAAAGCTCCAGCAGCTGCTCCCGCAATAGCAAAAGGTTCTAGAAGTGAAAGCCAGTTTGGGGCTGCACCTTCTCCTTGCCGCATGTAAGCCACACCAAACTCCCTGATGCACTCTGTCCTCCCCTTCTCAAAGGAGTAGACGGTGGCATCAGGACACACCTGTGTCCCAGCAGCTGGGTGCCCAGCCGGGAGCAGGAGCAGGGCTGGGGCTGCTCCCAAAGTTGCCCCGCCCCAATGCCAGAGCCGGACATATGCTGAAGGGGGGCTGGATCAGGCTTTATTGTCCAGCTGCATGCCAGGAGTGAGCACAAAATCTACCTGCATTCTCTGCAGCATGCCATCCTGGAGCAGAGCCATTGCCAAAGGAAGCCGTGAGCCCGTGCCAAGCCAGTGCCGGAGTGGGATCCTAGCAGCACCTGTGGAAGCCGGGAGAGAGGAGCCCACCTGGAGCAGGTTCGTGCAGGATTAATCATCCCGTGGCTTCCCACCAGGGTCCTGTTGCTTCCAAAAGGCCCCACAGTGTCACTGTGGCCCCTCGGTTCCACCAGGTTCCATAGCGTCACTGTGGTGCCCAGGGTTCCGTCAGCTTCGCCAGCATCCCCACGGTCTGCAGAGCTCCCCGAGCTTCTGTGGTGTCACAGTGGAGGCAGGGTTGCATCAGGTTCCATAGCATCAGCACGGTCTCCAGGGCTCCCAGAGGTTCTGTGGTGTCACAGTGGAGGCAGGGTTGCATCAGGTTCCATAGCATCACCACAGTCTCCAGGGCTCCCTGAGCTTCTGTGGTGTCACAGTGGAGGCAGGGTTGCATCAGGTTCCATAGCATCAGCACGGTCTCCAGGGCTCCCAGAGGTTCTGTGGTGTCACAGAGGAGGCAGGGTTGCATCAGGTTCCATAGCATCACCACGGTCTCCAGGGCTCCAAGAGCTTCTGTGGTGTCACAGAGGAGGCAGGGTTGCATCAGGTTCAATAGCATCAGCACGGTCTCCAGGGCTCCCCTGAGCTTCTGTGGTGGTGTCACAGAGGAGCCAGGCTTCCTTGTAGTTCCCCAGGATCACAAAGGCTCTCCTGGGAGCCACGGGTCACAAAGCACCGTGGGCTCTGTGCAGCATTGCTGTGTCACAATGGCCGCTGGCTTCCACGAGCCCCCGCAGTGTCCCAGTGGGCCCCGTGGCTTTAGGAGTGGGTGGCTGGGAGTTGGTGCCAGCGGCTGGGGGAGCAGCAGCAGGGACTGTGTGTGGACAGTGCCATGGCCACTTGTGTGGCCACTGGTGTCTCTGTGCCAGGCACAGCCGTGGTGTGTAACACCGGCTCTGGGTCCTTTGGCTGTGCAGGTGGCAGTCACGGCCTGGAGCAGGGCTGCTCCCGGGGGACAGCCTGGGGCAGGAGGCTGCTGGAGATTCATTCCCCACACTCCTTGTCATGAGGTGCTCAGAGTGATTGGAAAGGCTGTTGGCAGCAGGCAGTTCTCTGGGTTCAAGCTGTGGAGCTGTCAGCGGGAATGCAAAGGCCAAGCTGGTGAGCCTTTTGTCCTGGTGCCTTTAGTGTGTGAGCAGTCCCTGGTGCCGTTGTCTTTGGATCCTGAGTGTGGGAGAGGCAAGGCTTAGGATGGTGCGTAGAGCTGAGAAGGAAAGTGCCGAGAGCAGCGTGTGTGCTGCTGCTTTGAGGGGTGCAGTTGAAGTTGTAGGCAGCAAGAGCTTTCTCAGCTGGCCCTTTTGTGAGCTCTGCTTTTGCCAGATGACTTCCATCTTACCCTCTTACCATCTTAGCCTCTCATTTTTGCATATCCCAAACCCCCTTCCAAACATCCAGCAGCTGCTTGTAAAGAAGAAGTCCTAGAACAAAAAGCCAGTGCTGCCTTTCATAGCCCCTTTGCTGTCTATGAAGTAGAGGAAAGAAGCTAGTGAGACGCACTTTCTTTCTCAACTCCATAGAGCGCATCCTTCTCTCAAGGTGGCAGAGTCCTTGGCGGAAGTGAAGCATCTGCAGCTGCAGTTCAGACTGAGAGATGTGCCAGGACAGGAAACATTTGCTGACCTTCCCTGTTCCCTGTGCAACATGATTCTCGCATCCCAGTCACTTTCACATACCTTCGGTATCCCTGAGTCCAAGCAGCTAAAGCTCACAGAGACAGAAGTGTCAGGAAGGAAAACGTTGCAAAAGCACCCCCTTCTCTTATCAGCATATAAATTGTGCACAACAGGCTGCGGCACCGAACCTTCCTTCTCAGATAGACATGCCATCACACTTTTCACTCTTGCAGCTCGGTTGAAAAGCTCCAGCAGCTGCTCCCGCAATAGCAAAAGGTTCTAGAAGTGAAAGCCAGTTTGGGGCTGCACCTTCTCCTTGCCGCATGTAAGCCACACCAAACTCCCTGATGCACTCTGTCCTCCCCTTCTCAAAGGAGTAGACGGTGGCATCAGGACACACCTGTGTCCCAGCAGCTGGGTGCCCAGCCGGGAGCAGGAGCAGGGCTGGGGCTGCTCCCAAAGTTGCCCCGCCCCAATGCCAGAGCCGGACATATGCTGAGGGGGGGCTGGATCAGGCTTTATTGTCCAGCTGCATGCCAGGAGTGAGCACAAAATCTACCTGCATTCTCTGCAGCATGCCATCCTGGAGCAGAGCCATTGCCAAAGGAAGCCGTGAGCCCGTGCCAAGCCAGTGCCGGAGTGGGATCCTAGCAGCACCTGTGGAAGCCGGGAGAGAGGAGCCCACCTGGAGCAGGTTCGTGCAGGATTAATCATCCCGTGGCTTCCCACCAGGGTCCTGTTGCTTCCAAAAGGCCCCACAGTGTCACTGTGGCCCCTCGG
Source organism: Aphelocoma coerulescens (assembly GCF_041296385.1). NCBI lineage: Eukaryota > Metazoa > Chordata > Aves > Passeriformes > Corvidae > Aphelocoma > Aphelocoma coerulescens. The sequence goes on along the minus strand of NW_027183506.1, from coordinate 404,272 downwards.
TTCCACCAGGTTCCATAGCGTCACTGTGGTGCCCAGGGTTCCGTCAGCTTCGCCAGCATCCCCACGGTCTGCAGAGCTCCCCGAGCTTCTGTGGTGTCACAGTGGAGGCAGGGTTGCATCAGGTTCCATAGCATCAGCACGGTCTCCAGGGCTCCCAGAGGTTCTGTGGTGTCACAGTGCAGGCAGGGTTGCATCAGGTTCCATAGCATCACCACAGTCTCCAGGGCTCCCTGAGCTTCTGTGGTGTCACAGTGGAGGCAGGGTTGCATCAGGTTCCATAGCATCAGCACGGTCTCCAGGGCTCCCAGAGGTTCTGTGGTGTCACAGAGGAGGCAGGGTTGCCTCAGGTTCCATAGCATCACCACGGTCTCCAGGGCTCCAAGAGCTTCTGTGGTGTCACAGAGGAGGCAGGGTTGCATCAGGTTCAATAGCATCAGCACGGTCTCCAGGGCTCCCCTGAGCTTCTGTGGTGGTGTCACAGAGGAGCCAGGCTTCCTTGTAGTTCCCCAGCATCACAAAGGCTCTCCTGGGAGCCACGGGTCACAAAGCACCGTGGGCTCTGTGCAGCCCCGCTGTGTCACAATGGCCGCTGGCTTCCACGAGCCCCCGCAGTGTCCCAGTGGGCCCCGTGGCTTTAGGAGTGGGTGGCTGGGAGTTGGTGCCAGCGGCTGGGGGAGCAGCAGCAGGGACTGTGTGTGGACAGTGCCATGGCCACTTGTGTGGCCACTGGTGTCTCTGTGTCAGGCACAGCCGTGGTGTGTAACACCGGCTCTGGGTCCTTTGGCTGTGCAGGTGGCAGTCACGGCCTGGAGCAGGGCTGCTCCCGGGGGACAGCCTGGGGCAGGAGGCTGCTGGAGATTCATTCCCCACACTCCTTGTCATGAGGTGCTCAGAGTGATTGGAAAGGCTGTTGGCAGCAGGCAGTTCTCTGGGTTCAAGCTGTGGAGCTGTCAGCGGGAATGCAAAGGCCAAGCTGGTGAGCCTTTTGTCCTGGTGCCTTTAGTGTGTGAGCAGTCCCTGGTGCCGTTGTCTTTGGATCCTGAGTGTGGGAGAGGCAAGGCTTAGGATGGTGCGTAGAGCTGAGAAGGAAAGTGCCGAGAGCAGCGTGTGTGCTGCTGCTTTGAGGGGTGCAGTTGAAGTTGTAGGCAGCAAGAGCTTTCTCAGCTGGCCCTTTTGTGAGCTCTGCTTTTGCCAGATGACTTCCATCTTACCCTCTTACCATCTTAGCCTCTCATTTTTGCATATCCCAAACCCCCTTCCAAACATCCAGCAGCTGCTTGTAAAGAAGAAGTCCTAGAACAAAAAGCCAGTGCTGCCTTTCATAGCCCCTTTGCTGTCTATGAAGTAGAGGAAAGAAGCTAGTGAGACGCACTTTCTTTCTCAACTCCATAGAGCGCATCCTTCTCTCAAGGTGGCAGAGTCCTTGGCGGAAGTGAAGCATCTGCAGCTGCAGTTCAGACTGAGAGATGTGCCAGGACAGGAAACATTTGCTGACCTTCCCTGTTCCCTGTGCAACATGATTCTCGCATCCCAGTCACTTTCACATACCTTCGGTATCCCTGAGTCCAAGCAGCTAAAGCTCACAGAGACAGAAGTGTCAGGAAGGAAAACGTTCCAAAAGCACCCCCTTCTCTTATCAGCATATAAATTGTGCACAACAGGCTGCGGCACCGAACCTTCCTTCTCAGATAGACATGCCATCACACTTTTCACTCTTGCAGCTCGGTTGAAAAGCTCCAGCAGCTGCTCCCGCAATAGCAAAAGGTTCTAGAAGTGAAAGCCAGTTTGGGGCTGCACCTTCTCCTTGCCGCATGTAAGCCACACCAAACTCCCTGATGCACTCTGTCCTCCCCTTCTCAAAGGAGTAGACGGTGGCATCAGGACACACCTGTGTCCCAGCAGCTGGGTGCCCAGCCGGGAGCAGGAGCAGGGCTGGGGCTGCTCCCAAAGTTGCCCCGCCCCAATGCCAGAGCCGGACATATGCTGAGGGGGGGCTGGATCAGGCTTTATTGTCCAGCTGCATGCCAGGAGTGAGCACAAAATCTACCTGCATTCTCTGCAGCATGCCATCCTGGAGCAGAGCCATTGCCAAAGGAAGCCGTGAGCCCGTGCCAAGCCAGTGCCGGAGTGGGATCCTAGCAGCACCTGTGGAAGCCGGGAGAGAGGAGCCCACCTGGAGCAGGTTCGTGCAGGATTAATCATCCCGTGGCTTCCCACCAGGGTCCTGTTGCTTCCAAAAGGCCCCACAGTGTCACTGTGGCCCCTCGGTTCCACCAGGTTCCATAGCGTCACTGTGGTGCCCAGGGTTCCGTCAGCTTCGCCAGCATCCCCACGGTCTGCAGAGCTCCCTGAGCTTCTGTGGTGTCACAGTGGAGGCAGGGTTGCATCAGGTTCCATAGCATCAGCACGGTCTCCAGGGCTCCCAGAGGTTCTGTGGTGTCACAGTGGAGGCAGGGTTGCATCAGGTTCCATAGCATCACCACAGTCTCCAGGGCTCCCTGAGCTTCTGTGGTGTCACAGTGGAGGCAGGGTTGCATCAGGTTCCATAGCATCACCACGGTCTCCAGGGCTCCCAGAGGTTCTGTGGTGTCACAGAGGAGGCAGGGTTGCATCAGGTTCCATAGCATCAGCACGGTCTCCAGGGCTCCAAGAGCTTCTGTGGTGTCACAGAGGAGGCAGGGTTGCATCAGGTTCAATAGCATCAGCACGGTCTCCAGGGCTCCCCTGAGCTTCTGTGGTGGTGTCACAGAGGAGCCAGGCTTCCTTGTAGTTCCCCAGCATCACAAAGGCTCTCCTGGGAGCCACGGGTCACAAAGCACCGTGGGCTCTGTGCAGCCCCGCTGTGTCACAATGGCCGCTGGCTTCCACGAGCCCCCGCAGTGTCCCAGTGGGCCCCGTGGCTTTAGGAGTGGGTGGCTGGGAGTTGGTGCCAGCGGCTGGGGGAGCAGCAGCAGGGACTGTGTGTGGACAGTGCCATGGCCACTTGTGTGGCCACTGGTGTCTCTGTGCCAGGCACAGCCGTGGTGTGTAACACCGGCTCTGGGTCCTTTGGCTGTGCAGGTGGCAGTCACGGCCTGGAGCAGGGCTGCTCCCGGGGGACAGCCTGGGGCAGGAGGCTGCTGGAGATTCATTCCCCACACTCCTTGTCATGAGGTGCTCAGAGTGATTGGAAAGGCTGTTGGCAGCAGGCAGTTCTCTGGGTTCAAGCTGTGGAGCTGTCAGCGGGAATGCAAAGGCCAAGCTGGTGAGCCTTTTGTCCTGGTGCCTTTAGTGTGTGAGCAGTCCCTGGTGCCGTTGTCTTTGGATCCTGAGTGTGGGAGAGGCAAGGCTTAGGATGGTGCGTAGAGCTGAGAAGGAAAGTGCCGAGAGCAGCGTGTGTGCTGCTGCTTTGAGGGGTGCAGTTGAAGTTGTAGGCAGCAAGAGCTTTCTCAGCTGGCCCTTTTGTGAGCTCTGCTTTTGCCAGATGACTTCCATCTTACCCTCTTACCATCTTAGCCTCTCATTTTTGCATATCCCAAACCCCCTTCCAAACATCCAGCAGCTGCTTGTAAAGAAGAAGTCCTAGAACAAAAAGCCAGTGCTGCCTTTCATAGCCCCTTTGCTGTCTATGAAGTAGAGGAAAGAAGCTAGTGAGACGCACTTTCTTTCTCAACTCCATAGAGCGCATCCTTCTCTCAAGGTGGCAGAGTCCTTGGCGGAAGTGAAGCATCTGCAGCTGCAGTTCAGACTGAGAGATGTGCCAGGACAGGAAACATTTGCTGACCTTCCCTGTTCCCTGTGCAACATGATTCTCGCATCCCAGTCACTTTCACATACCTTCGGTATCCCTGAGTCCAAGCAGCTAAAGCTCACAGAGACAGAAGTGTCAGGAAGGAAAACGTTCCAAAAGCACCCCCTTCTCTTATCAGCATATAAATTGTGCACAACAGGCTGCGGCACCGAACCTTCCTTCTCAGATAGACATGCCATCACACTTTTCACTCTTGCAGCTTGGTTGAAAAGCTCCAGCAGCTGCTCCCGCAATAGCAAAAGGTTCTAGAAGTGAAAGCCAGTTTGGGGCTGCACCTTCTCCTTGCCGCATGTAAGCCACACCAAACTCCCTGATGCACTCTGTCCTCCCCTTCTCAAAGGAGTAGACGGTGGCATCAGGACACACCTGTGTCCCAGCAGCTGGGTGCCCAGCCGGGAGCAGGAGCAGGGCTGGGGCTGCTCCCAAAGTTGCCCCGCCCCAATGCCAGAGCCGGACATATGCTGAGGGGGGGCTGGATCAGGCTTTATTGTCCAGCTGCATGCCAGGAGTGAGCACAAAATCTACCTGCATTCTCTGCAGCATGCCATCCTGGAGCAGAGCCATTGCCAAAGGAAGCCGTGAGCCCGTGCCAAGCCAGTGCCGGAGTGGGATCCTAGCAGCACCTGTGGAAGCCGGGAGAGAGGAGCCCACCTGGAGCAGGTTCGTGCAGGATTAATCATCCCGTGGCTTCCCACCAGGGTCCTGTTGCTTCCAAAAGGCCCCACAGTGTCACTGTGGCCCCTCGGTTCCACCAGGTTCCATAGCGTCACTGTGGTGCCCAGGGTTCCGTCAGCTTCGCCAGCATCCCCACGGTCTGCAGAGCTCCCCGAGCTTCTGTGGTGTCACAGTGGAGGCAGGGTTGCATCAGGTTCCATAGCATCAGCACGGTCTCCAGGGCTCCCAGAGGTTCTGTGGTGTCACAGTGGAGGCAGGGTTGCATCAGGTTCCATAGCATCACCACAGTCTCCAGGGCTCCCTGAGCTTCTGTGGTGTCACAGTGGAGGCAGGGTTGCATCAGGTTCCATAGCATCAGCACGGTCTGCAGAGCTCCCAGAGGTTCTGTGGTGTCACAGAGGAGGCAGGGTTGCATCAGGTTCCATAGCATCACCACGGTCTCCAGGGCTCCAAGAGCTTCTGTGGTGTCACAGAGGAGGCAGGGTTGCATCAGGTTCAATAGCATCAGCACAGTCTCCAGGGCTCCCCTGAGCTTCTGTGGTGGTGTCACAGAGGAGCCAGGCTTCCTTGTAGTTCCCCAGCATCACAAAGGCTCTCCTGGGAGCCACGGGTCACAAAGCACCGTGGGCTCTGTGCAGCCCCGCTGTGTCACAATGGCCGCTGGCTTCCACGAGCCCCCGCAGTGTCCCAGTGGGCCCCGTGGCTTTAGGAGTGGGTGGCTGGGAGTTGGTGCCAGCGGCTGGGGGAGCAGCAGCAGGGACTGTGTGTGGACAGTGCCATGGCCACTTGTGTGGCCACTGGTGTCTCTGTGCCAGGCACAGCCGTGGTGTGTAACACCGGCTCTGGGTCCTTTGGCTGTGCAGGTGGCAGTCACGGCCTGGAGCAGGGCTGCTCCCGGGGGACAGCCTGGGGCAGGAGGCTGCTGGAGATTCATTCCCCACACTCCTTGTCATGAGGTGCTCAGAGTGATTGGAAAGGCTGTTGGCAGCAGGCAGTTCTCTGGGTTCAAGCTGTGGAGCTGTCAGCGGGAATGCAAAGGCCAAGCTGGTGAGCCTTTTGTCCTGGTGCCTTTAGTGTGTGAGCAGTCCCTGGTGCCGTTGTCTTTGGATCCTGAGTGTGGGAGAGGCAAGGCTTAGGATGGTGCGTAGAGCTGAGAAGGAAAGTGCCGAGAGCAGCGTGTGTGCTGCTGCTTTGAGGGGTGCAGTTGAAGTTGTAGGCAGCAAGAGCTTTCTCAGCTGGCCCTTTTGTGAGCTCTGCTTTTGCCAGATGACTTCCATCTTACCCTCTTACCATCTTAGCCTCTCATTTTTGCATATCCCAAACCCCCTTCCAAACATCCAGCAGCTGCTTGTAAAGAAGAAGTCCTAGAACAAAAAGCCAGTGCTGCCTTTCATAGCCCCTTTGCTGTCTATGAAGTAGAGGAAAGAAGCTAGTGAGACGCACTTTCTTTCTCAACTCCATAGAGCGCATCCTTCTCTCAAGGTGGCAGAGTCCTTGGCGGAAGTGAAGCATCTGCAGCTGCAGTTCAGACTGAGAGATGTGCCAGGACAGGAAACATTTGCTGACCTTCCCTGTTCCCTGTGCAACATGATTCTCGCATCCCAGTCACTTTCACATACCTTCGGTATCCCTGAGTCCAAGCAGCTAAAGCTCACAGAGACAGAAGTGTCAGGAAGGAAAACGTTCCAAAAGCACCCCCTTCTCTTATCAGCATATAAATTGTGCACAACAGGCTGCGGCACCGAACCTTCCTTCTCAGATAGACATGCCATCACACTTTTCACTCTTGCAGCTCGGTTGAAAAGCTCCAGCAGCTGCTCCCGCAATAGCAAAAGGTTCTAGAAGTGAAAGCCAGTTTGGGGCTGCACCTTCTCCTTGCCGCATGTAAGCCACACCAAACTCCCTGATGCACTCTGTCCTCCCCTTCTCAAAGGAGTAGACGGTGGCATCAGGACACACCTGTGTCCCAGCAGCTGGGTGCCCAGCCGGGAGCAGGAGCAGGGCTGGGGCTGCTCCCAAAGTTGCCCCGCCCCAATGCCAGAGCCGGACATATGCTGAGGGGGGGCTGGATCAGGCTTTATTGTCCAGCTGCATGCCAGGAGTGAGCACAAAATCTACCTGCATTCTCTGCAGCATGCCATCCTGGAGCAGAGCCATTGCCAAAGGAAGCCGTGAGCCCGTGCCAAGCCAGTGCCGGAGTGGGATCCTAGCAGCACCTGTGGAAGCCGGGAGAGAGGAGCCCACCTGGAGCAGGTTCGTGCAGGATTAATCATCCCGTGGCTTCCCACCAGGGTCCTGTTGCTTCCAAAAGGCCCCACAGTGTCACTGTGGCCCCTCGGTTCCACCAGGTTCCATAGCGTCACTGTGGTGCCCAGGGTTCCGTCAGCTTCGCCAGCATCCCCACGGTCTGCAGAGCTCCCCGAGCTTCTGTGGTGTCACAGTGGAGGCAGGGTTGCATCAGGTTCCATAGCATCAGCACGGTCTCCAGGGCTCCCAGAGGTTCTGTGGTGTCACAGTGGAGGCAGGGTTGCATCAGGTTCCATAGCATCACCACAGTCTCCAGGGCTCCCTGAGCTTCTGTGGTGTCACAGTGGAGGCAGGGTTGCATCAGGTTCCATAGCATCAGCACGGTCTCCAGGGCTCCCAGAGGTTCTGTGGTGTCACAGAGGAGGCAGGGTTGCATCAGGTTCCATAGCATCAGCACGGTCTCCAGGGCTCCAAGAGCTTCTGTGGTGTCACAGAGGAGGCAGGGTTGCATCAGGTTCAATAGCATCAGCACGGTCTCCAGGGCTCCCCTGAGCTTCTGTGGTGGTGTCACAGAGGAGCCAGGCTTCCTTGTAGTTCCCCAGGATCACAAAGGCTCTCCTGGGAGCCACGGGTCACAAAGCACCGTGGGCTCTGTGCAGCATTGCTGTGTCACAATGGCCGCTGGCTTCCACGAGCCCCCGCAGTGTCCCAGTGGGCCCCGTGGCTTTAGGAGTGGGTGGCTGGGAGTTGGTGCCAGCGGCTGGGGGAGCAGCAGCAGGGACTGTGTGTGGACAGTGCCATGGCCACTTGTGTGGCCACTGGTGTCTCTGTGCCAGGCACAGCCGTGGTGTGTAACACCGGCTCTGGGTCCTTTGGCTGTGCAGGTGGCAGTCACGGCCTGGAGCAGGGCTGCTCCCGGGGGACAGCCTGGGGCAGGAGGCTGCTGGAGATTCATTCCCCACACTCCTTGTCATGAGGTGCTCAGAGTGATTGGAAAGGCTGTTGGCAGCAGGCAGTTCTCTGGGTTCAAGCTGTGGAGCTGTCAGCGGGAATGCAAAGGCCAAGCTGGTGAGCCTTTTGTCCTGGTGCCTTTAGTGTGTGAGCAGTCCCTGGTGCCGTTGTCTTTGGATCCTGAGTGTGGGAGAGGCAAGGCTTAGGATGGTGCGTAGAGCTGAGAAGGAAAGTGCCGAGAGCAGCGTGTGTGCTGCTGCTTTGAGGGGTGCAGTTGAAGTTGTAGGCAGCAAGAGCTTTCTCAGCTGGCCCTTTTGTGAGCTCTGCTTTTGCCAGATGACTTCCATCTTACCCTCTTACCATCTTAGCCTCTCATTTTTGCATATCCCAAACCCCCTTCCAAACATCCAGCAGCTGCTTGTAAAGAAGAAGTCCTAGAACAAAAAGCCAGTGCTGCCTTTCATAGCCCCTTTGCTGTCTATGAAGTAGAGGAAAGAAGCTAGTGAGACGCACTTTCTTTCTCAACTCCATAGAGCGCATCCTTCTCTCAAGGTGGCAGAGTCCTTGGCGGAAGTGAAGCATCTGCAGCTGCAGTTCAGACTGAGAGATGTGCCAGGACAGGAAACATTTGCTGACCTTCCCTGTTCCCTGTGCAACATGATTCTCGCATCCCAGTCACTTTCACATACCTTCGGTATCCCTGAGTCCAAGCAGCTAAAGCTCACAGAGACAGAAGTGTCAGGAAGGAAAACGTTGCAAAAGCACCCCCTTCTCTTATCAGCATATAAATTGTGCACAACAGGCTGCGGCACCGAACCTTCCTTCTCAGATAGACATGCCATCACACTTTTCACTCTTGCAGCTCGGTTGAAAAGCTCCAGCAGCTGCTCCCGCAATAGCAAAAGGTTCTAGAAGTGAAAGCCAGTTTGGGGCTGCACCTTCTCCTTGCCGCATGTAAGCCACACCAAACTCCCTGATGCACTCTGTCCTCCCCTTCTCAAAGGAGTAGACGGTGGCATCAGGACACACCTGTGTCCCAGCAGCTGGGTGCCCAGCCGGGAGCAGGAGCAGGGCTGGGGCTGCTCCCAAAGTTGCCCCGCCCCAATGCCAGAGCCGGACATATGCTGAGGGGGGGCTGGATCAGGCTTTATTGTCCAGCTGCATGCCAGGAGTGAGCACAAAATCTACCTGCATTCTCTGCAGCATGCCATCCTGGAGCAGAGCCATTGCCAAAGGAAGCCGTGAGCCCGTGCCAAGCCAGTGCCGGAGTGGGATCCTAGCAGCACCTGTGGAAGCCGGGAGAGAGGAGCCCACCTGGAGCAGGTTCGTGCAGGATTAATCATCCCGTGGCTTCCCACCAGGGTCCTGTTGCTTCCAAAAGGCCCCACAGTGTCACTGTGGCCCCTCGGTTCCACCAGGTTCCATAGCGTCACTGTGGTGCCCAGGGTTCCGTCAGCTTCGCCAGCATCCCCACGGTCTGCAGAGCTCCCCGAGCTTCTGTGGTGTCACAGTGGAGGCAGGGTTGCATCAGGTTCCATAGCATCAGCACGGTCTCCAGGGCTCCCAGAGGTTCTGTGGTGTCACAGTGGAGGCAGGGTTGCATCAGGTTCCATAGCATCACCACAGTCTCCAGGGCTCCCTGAGCTTCTGTGGTGTCACAGTGGAGGCAGGGTTGCATCAGGTTCCATAGCATCAGCACGGTCTCCAGGGCTCCCAGAGGTTCTGTGGTGTCACAGAGGAGGCAGGGTTGCATCAGGTTCCATAGCATCAGCACGGTCTGCAGAGCTCCCAGAGGTTCTGTGGTGTCACAGAGGAGGCAGGGTTGCATCAGGTTCCATAGCATCACCACGGTCTCCAGGGCTCCCCTGAGCTTCTGTGGTGTCACAGAGGAGGCAGGGTTGCATCAGGTTCAATAGCATCAGCACAGTCTCCAGGGCTCCCCTGAGCTTCTGTGGTGGTGTCACAGAGGAGCCAGGCTTCCTTGTAGTTCCCCAGCATCACAAAGGCTCTCCTGGGAGCCACGGGTCACAAAGCACCGTGGGCTCTGTGCAGCCCCGCTGTGTCACAATGGCCGCTGGCTTCCACGAGCCCCCGCAGTGTCCCAGTGGGCCCCGTGGCTTTAGGAGTGGGTGGCTGGGAGTTGGTGCCAGCGGCTGGGGGAGCAGCAGCAGGGACTGTGTGTGGACAGTGCCATGGCCACTTGTGTGGCCACTGGTGTCTCTGTGCCAGGCACAGCCGTGGTGTGTAACACCGGCTCTGGGTCCTTTGGCTGTGCAGGTGGCAGTCACGGCCTGGAGCAGGGCTGCTCCCGGGGGACAGCCTGGGGCAGGAGGCTGCTGGAGATTCATTCCCCACACTCCTTGTCATGAGGTGCTCAGAGTGATTGGAAAGGCTGTTGGCAGCAGGCAGTTCTCTGGGTTCAAGCTGTGGAGCTGTCAGCGGGAATGCAAAGGCCAAGCTGGTGAGCCTTTTGTCCTGGTGCCTTTAGTGTGTGAGCAGTCCCTGGTGCCGTTGTCTTTGGATCCTGAGTGTGGGAGAGGCAAGGCTTAGGATGGTGCGTAGAGCTGAGAAGGAAAGTGCCGAGAGCAGCGTGTGTGCTGCTGCTTTGAGGGGTGCAGTTGAAGTTGTAGGCAGCAAGAGCTTTCTCAGCTGGCCCTTTTGTGAGCTCTGCTTTTGCCAGATGACTTCCATCTTACCCTCTTACCATCTTAGCCTCTCATTTTTGCATATCCCAAACCCCCTTCCAAACATCCAGCAGCTGCTTGTAAAGAAGAAGTCCTAGAACAAAAAGCCAGTGCTGCCTTTCATAGCCCCTTTGCTGTCTATGAAGTAGAGGAAAGAAGCTAGTGAGACGCACTTTCTTTCTCAACTCCATAGAGCGCATCCTTCTCTCAAGGTGGCAGAGTCCTTGGCGGAAGTGAAGCATCTGCAGCTGCAGTTCAGACTGAGAGATGTGCCAGGACAGGAAACATTTGCTGACCTTCCCTGTTCCCTGTGCAACATGATTCTCGCATCCCAGTCACTTTCACATACCTTCGGTATCCCTGAGTCCAAGCAGCTAAAGCTCACAGAGACAGAAGTGTCAGGAAGGAAAACGTTCCAAAAGCACCCCCTTCTCTTATCAGCATATAAATTGTGCACAACAGGCTGCGGCACCGAACCTTCCTTCTCAGATAGACATGCCATCACACTTTTCACTCTTGCAGCTCGGTTGAAAAGCTCCAGCAGCTGCTCCCGCAATAGCAAAAGGTTCTAGAAGTGAAAGCCAGTTTGGGGCTGCACCTTCTCCTTGCCGCATGTAAGCCACACCAAACTCCCTGATGCACTCTGTCCTCCCCTTCTCAAAGGAGTAGACGGTGGCATCAGGACACACCTGTGTCCCAGCAGCTGGGTGCCCAGCCGGGAGCAGGAGCAGGGCTGGGGCTGCTCCCAAAGTTGCCCCGCCCCAATGCCAGAGCCGGACATATGCTGAAGGGGGGCTGGATCAGGCTTTATTGTCCAGCTGCATGCCAGGAGTGAGCACAAAATCTACCTGCATTCTCTGCAGCATGCCATCCTGGAGCAGAGCCATTGCCAAAGGAAGCCGTGAGCCCGTGCCAAGCCAGTGCCGGAGTGGGATCCTAGCAGCACCTGTGGAAGCCGGGAGAGAGGAGCCCACCTGGAGCAGGTTCGTGCAGGATTAATCATCCCGTGGCTTCCCACCAGGGTCCTGTTGCTTCCAAAAGGCCCCACAGTGTCACTGTGGCCCCTCGGTTCCACCAGGTTCCATAGCGTCACTGTGGTGCCCAGGGTTCCGTCAGCTTCGCCAGCATCCCCACGGTCTGCAGAGCTCCCCGAGCTTCTGTGGTGTCACAGTGGAGGCAGGGTTGCATCAGGTTCCATAGCATCAGCACGGTCTCCAGGGCTCCCAGAGGTTCTGTGGTGTCACAGTGGAGGCAGGGTTGCATCAGGTTCCATAGCATCACCACAGTCTCCAGGGCTCCCTGAGCTTCTGTGGTGTCACAGTGGAGGCAGGGTTGCATCAGGTTCCATAGCATCAGCACGGTCTCCAGGGCTCCCAGAGGTTCTGTGGTGTCACAGAGGAGGCAGGGTTGCATCAGGTTCCATAGCATCACCACGGTCTCCAGGGCTCCAAGAGCTTCTGTGGTGTCACAGAGGAGGCAGGGTTGCATCAGGTTCAATAGCATCAGCACGGTCTCCAGGGCTCCCCTGAGCTTCTGTGGTGGTGTCACAGAGGAGCCAGGCTTCCTTGTAGTTCCCCAGCATCACAAAGGCTCTCCTGGGAGCCACGGGTCACAAAGCACCGTGGGCTCTGTGCAGCATTGCTGTGTCACAATGGCCGCTGGCTTCCACGAGCCCCCGCAGTGTCCCAGTGGGCCCCGTGGCTTTAGGAGTGGGTGGCTGGGAGTTGGTGCCAGCGGCTGGGGGAGCAGCAGCAGGGACTGTGTGTGGACAGTGCCATGGCCACTTGTGTGGCCACTGGTGTCTCTGTGCCAGGCACAGCCGTGGTGTGTAACACCGGCTCTGGGTCCTTTGGCTGTGCAGGTGGCAGTCACGGCCTGGAGCAGGGCTGCTCCCGGGGGACAGCCTGGGGCAGGAGGCTGCTGGAGATTCATTCCCCACACTCCTTGTCATGAGGTGCTCAGAGTGATTGGAAAGGCTGTTGGCAGCAGGCAGTTCTCTGGGTTCAAGCTGTGGAGCTGTCAGCGGGAATGCAAAGGCCAAGCTGGTGAGCCTTTTGTCCTGGTGCCTTTAGTGTGTGAGCAGTCCCTGGTGCCGTTGTCTTTGGATCCTGAGTGTGGGAGAGGCAAGGCTTAGGATGGTGCGTAGAGCTGAGAAGGAAAGTGCCGAGAGCAGCGTGTGTGCTGCTGCTTTGAGGGGTGCAGTTGAAGTTGTAGGCAGCAAGAGCTTTCTCAGCTGGCCCTTTTGTGAGCTCTGCTTTTGCCAGATGACTTCCATCTTACCCTCTTACCATCTTAGCCTCTCATTTTTGCATATCCCAAACCCCCTTCCAAACATCCAGCAGCTGCTTGTAAAGAAGAAGTCCTAGAACAAAAAGCCAGTGCTGCCTTTCATAGCCCCTTTGCTGTCTATGAAGTAGAGGAAAGAAGCTAGTGAGACGCACTTTCTTTCTCAACTCCATAGAGCGCATCCTTCTCTCAAGGTGGCAGAGTCCTTGGCGGAAGTGAAGCATCTGCAGCTGCAGTTCAGACTGAGAGATGTGCCAGGACAGGAAACATTTGCTGACCTTCCCTGTTCCCTGTGCAACATGATTCTCGCATCCCAGTCACTTTCACATACCTTCGGTATCCCTGAGTCCAAGCAGCTAAAGCTCACAGAGACAGAAGTGTCAGGAAGGAAAACGTTCCAAAAGCACCCCCTTCTCTTATCAGCATATAAATTGTGCACAACAGGCTGCGGCACCGAACCTTCCTTCTCAGATAGACATGCCATCACACTTTTCACTCTTGCAGCTCGGTTGAAAAGCTCCAGCAGCTGCTCCCGCAATAGCAAAAGGTTCTAGAAGTGAAAGCCAGTTTGGGGCTGCACCTTCTCCTTGCCGCATGTAAGCCACACCAAACTCCCTGATGCACTCTGTCCTCCCCTTCTCAAAGGAGTAGACGGTGGCATCAGGACACACCTGTGTCCCAGCAGCTGGGTGCCCAGCCGGGAGCAGGAGCAGGGCTGGGGCTGCTCCCAAAGTTGCCCCGCCCCAATGCCAGAGCCGGACATATGCTGAGGGGGGGCTGGATCAGGCTTTATTGTCCAGCTGCATGCCAGGAGTGAGCACAAAATCTACCTGCATTCTCTGCAGCATGCCATCCTGGAGCAGAGCCATTGCCAAAGGAAGCCGTGAGCCCGTGCCAAGCCAGTGCCGGAGTGGGATCCTAGCAGCACCTGTGGAAGCCGGGAGAGAGGAGCCCACCTGGAGCAGGTTCGTGCAGGATTAATCATCCCGTGGCTTCCCACCAGGGTCCTGTTGCTTCCAAAAGGCCCCACAGTGTCACTGTGGCCCCTCGGTTCCACCAGGTTCCATAGCGTCACTGTGGTGCCCAGGGTTCCGTCAGCTTCGCCAGCATCCCCACGGTCTGCAGAGCTCCCCGAGCTTCTGTGGTGTCACAGTGGAGGCAGGGTTGCATCAGGTTCCATAGCATCAGCACGGTCTCCAGAGCTCCCAGAGGTTCTGTGGTGTCACAGTGCAGGCAGGGTTGCATCAGGTTCCATAGCATCACCACAGTCTCCAGGGCTCCCTGAGCTTCTGTGGTGTCACAGTGGAGGCAGGGTTGCATCAGGTTCCATAGCATCACCACAGTCTCCAGGGCTCCCAGAGGTTCTGTGGTGTCACAGAGGAGGCAGGGTTGCCTCAGGTTCCATAGCATCACCACGGTCTCCAGGGCTCCAAGAGCTTCTGTGGTGTCACAGAGGAGGCAGGGTTGCATCAGGTTCAATAGCATCAGCACGGTCTCCAGGGCTCCCCTGAGCTTCTGTGGTGGTGTCACAGAGGAGCCAGGCTTCCTTGTAGTTCCCCAGCATCACAAAGGCTCTCCTGGGAGCCACGGGTCACAAAGCACCGTGGGCTCTGTGCAGCCCCGCTGTGTCACAATGGCCGCTGGCTTCCACGAGCCCCCGCAGTGTCCCAGTGGGCCCCGTGGCTTTAGGAGTGGGTGGCTGGGAGTTGGTGCCAGCGGCTGGGGGAGCAGCAGCAGGGACTGTGTGTGGACAGTGCCATGGCCACTTGTGTGGCCACTGGTGTCTCTGTGTCAGGCACAGCCGTGGTGTGTAACACCGGCTCTGGGTCCTTTGGCTGTGCAGGTGGCAGTCACGGCCTGGAGCAGGGCTGCTCCCGGGGGACAGCCTGGGGCAGGAGGCTGCTGGAGATTCATTCCCCACACTCCTTGTCATGAGGTGCTCAGAGTGATTGGAAAGGCTGTTGGCAGCAGGCAGTTCTCTGGGTTCAAGCTGTGGAGCTGTCAGCGGGAATGCAAAGGCCAAGCTGGTGAGCCTTTTGTCCTGGTGCCTTTAGTGTGTGAGCAGTCCCTGGTGCCGTTGTCTTTGGATCCTGAGTGTGGGAGAGGCAAGGCTTAGGATGGTGCGTAGAGCTGAGAAGGAAAGTGCCGAGAGCAGCGTGTGTGCTGCTGCTTTGAGGGGTGCAGTTGAAGTTGTAGGCAGCAAGAGCTTTCTCAGCTGGCCCTTTTGTGAGCTCTGCTTTTGCCAGATGACTTCCATCTTACCCTCTTACCATCTTAGCCTCTCATTTTTGCATATCCCAAACCCCCTTCCAAACATCCAGCAGCTGCTTGTAAAGAAGAAGTCCTAGAACAAAAAGCCAGTGCTGCCTTTCATAGCCCCTTTGCTGTCTATGAAGTAGAGGAAAGAAGCTAGTGAGACGCACTTTCTTTCTCAACTCCATAGAGCGCATCCTTCTCTCAAGGTGGCAGAGTCCTTGGCGGAAGTGAAGCATCTGCAGCTGCAGTTCAGACTGAGAGATGTGCCAGGACAGGAAACATTTGCTGACCTTCCCTGTTCCCTGTGCAACATGATTCTCGCATCCCAGTCACTTTCACATACCTTCGGTATCCCTGAGTCCAAGCAGCTAAAGCTCACAGAGACAGAAGTGTCAGGAAGGAAAACGTTCCAAAAGCACCCCCTTCTCTTATCAGCATATAAATTGTGCACAACAGGCTGCGGCACCGAACCTTCCTTCTCAGATAGACATGCCATCACACTTTTCACTCTTGCAGCTCGGTTGAAAAGCTCCAGCAGCTGCTCCCGCAATAGCAAAAGGTTCTAGAAGTGAAAGCCAGTTTGGGGCTGCACCTTCTCCTTGCCGCATGTAAGCCACACCAAACTCCCTGATGCACTCTGTCCTCCCCTTCTCAAAGGAGTAGACGGTGGCATCAGGACACACCTGTGTCCCAGCAGCTGGGTGCCCAGCCGGGAGCAGGAGCAGGGCTGGGGCTGCTCCCAAAGTTGCCCCGCCCCAATGCCAGAGCCGGACATATGCTGAGGGGGGGCTGGATCAGGCTTTATTGTCCAGCTGCATGCCAGGAGTGAGCACAAAATCTACCTGCATTCTCTGCAGCATGCCATCCTGGAGCAGAGCCATTGCCAAAGGAAGCCGTGAGCCCGTGCCAAGCCAGTGCCGGAGTGGGATCCTAGCAGCACCTGTGGAAGCCGGGAGAGAGGAGCCCACCTGGAGCAGGTTCGTGCAGGATTAATCATCCCGTGGCTTCCCACCAGGGTCCTGTTGCTTCCAAAAGGCCCCACAGTGTCACTGTGGCCCCTCGGTTCCACCAGGTTCCATAGCGTCACTGTGGTGCCCAGGGTTCCGTCAGCTTCGCCAGCATCCCCACGGTCTGCAGAGCTCCCTGAGCTTCTGTGGTGTCACAGTGGAGGCAGGGTTGCATCAGGTTCCATAGCATCAGCACGGTCTCCAGGGCTCCCAGAGGTTCTGTGGTGTCACAGTGGAGGCAGGGTTGCATCAGGTTCCATAGCATCACCACAGTCTCCAGGGCTCCCTGAGCTTCTGTGGTGTCACAGTGGAGGCAGGGTTGCATCAGGTTCCATAGCATCAGCACGGTCTGCAGAGCTCCCAGAGGTTCTGTGGTGTCACAGAGGAGGCAGGGTTGCATCAGGTTCCATAGCATCAGCACGGTCTCCAGGGCTCCAAGAGCTTCTGTGGTGTCACAGAGGAGGCAGGGTTGCATCAGGTTCAATAGCATCAGCACGGTCTCCAGGGCTCCCCTGAGCTTCTGTGGTGGTGTCACAGAGGAGCCAGGCTTCCTTGTAGTTCCCCAGCATCACAAAGGCTCTCCTGGGAGCCACGGGTCACAAAGCACCGTGGGCTCTGTGCAGCCCCGCTGTGTCACAATGGCCGCTGGCTTCCACGAGCCCCCGCAGTGTCCCAGTGGGCCCCGTGGCTTTAGGAGTGGGTGGCTGGGAGTTGGTGCCAGCGGCTGGGGGAGCAGCAGCAGGGACTGTGTGTGGACAGTGCCATGGCCACTTGTGTGGCCACTGGTGTCTCTGTGTCAGGCACAGCCGTGGTGTGTAACACCGGCTCTGGGTCCTTTGGCTGTGCAGGTGGCAGTCACGGCCTGGAGCAGGGCTGCTCCCGGGGGACAGCCTGGGGCAGGAGGCTGCTGGAGATTCATTCCCCACACTCCTTGTCATGAGGTGCTCAGAGTGATTGGAAAGGCTGTTGGCAGCAGGCAGTTCTCTGGGTTCAAGCTGTGGAGCTGTCAGCGGGAATGCAAAGGCCAAGCTGGTGAGCCTTTTGTCCTGGTGCCTTTAGTGTGTGAGCAGTCCCTGGTGCCGTTGTCTTTGGATCCTGAGTGTGGGAGAGGCAAGGCTTAGGATGGGGCGTAGAGCTGAGAAGGAAAGTGCCGAGAGCAGCGTGTGTGCTGCTGCTTTGAGGGGTGCAGTTGAAGTTGTAGGCAGCAAGAGCTTTCTCAGCTGGCCCTTTTGTGAGCTCTGCTTTTGCCAGATGACTTCCATCTTACCCTCTTACCATCTTAGCCTCTCATTTTTGCATATCCCAAACCCCCTTCCAAACATCCAGCAGCTGCTTGTAAAGAAGAAGTCCTAGAACAAAAAGCCAGTGCTGCCTTTCATAGCCCCTTTGCTGTCTATGAAGTAGAGGAAAGAAGCTAGTGAGACGCACTTTCTTTCTCAACTCCATAGAGCGCATCCTTCTCTCAAGGTGGCAGAGTCCTTGGCGGAAGTGAAGCATCTGCAGCTGCAGTTCAGACTGAGAGATGTGCCAGGACAGGAAACATTTGCTGACCTTCCCTGTTCCCTGTGCAACATGATTCTCGCATCCCAGTCACTTTCACATACCTTCGGTATCCCTGAGTCCAAGCAGCTAAAGCTCACAGAGACAGAAGTGTCAGGAAGGAAAACGTTCCAAAAGCACCCCCTTCTCTTATCAGCATATAAATTGTGCACAACAGGCTGCGGCACCGAACCTTCCTTCTCAGATAGACATGCCATCACACTTTTCACTCTTGCAGCTCGGTTGAAAAGCTCCAGCAGCTGCTCCCGCAATAGCAAAAGGTTCTAGAAGTGAAAGCCAGTTTGGGGCTGCACCTTCTCCTTGCCGCATGTAAGCCACACCAAACTCCCTGATGCACTCTGTCCTCCCCTTCTCAAAGGAGTAGACGGTGGCATCAGGACACACCTGTGTCCCAGCAGCTGGGTGCCCAGCCGGGAGCAGGAGCAGGGCTGGGGCTGCTCCCAAAGTTGCCCCGCCCCAATGCCAGAGCCGGACATATGCTGAGGGGGGGCTGGATCAGGCTTTATTGTCCAGCTGCATGCCAGGAGTGAGCACAAAATCTACCTGCATTCTCTGCAGCATGCCATCCTGGAGCAGAGCCATTGCCAAAGGAAGCCGTGAGCCCGTGCCAAGCCAGTGCCGGAGTGGGATCCTAGCAGCACCTGTGGAAGCCGGGAGAGAGGAGCCCACCTGGAGCAGGTTCGTGCAGGATTAATCATCCCGTGGCTTCCCACCAGGGTCCTGTTGCTTCCAAAAGGCCCCACAGTGTCACTGTGGCCCCTCGGTTCCACCAGGTTCCATAGCGTCACTGTGGTGCCCAGGGTTCCGTCAGCTTCGCCAGCATCCCCACGGTCTGCAGAGCTCCCCGAGCTTCTGTGGTGTCACAGTGGAGGCAGGGTTGCATCAGGTTCCATAGCATCAGCACGGTCTCCAGGGCTCCCAGAGGTTCTGTGGTGTCACAGTGGAGGCAGGGTTGCATCAGGTTCCATAGCATCACCACAGTCTCCAGGGCTCCCTGAGCTTCTGTGGTGTCACAGTGGAGGCAGGGTTGCATCAGGTTCCATAGCATCAGCACGGTCTGCAGAGCTCCCAGAGGTTCTGTGGTGTCACAGAGGAGGCAGGGTTGCATCAGGTTCCATAGCATCACCACGGTCTCCAGGGCTCCAAGAGCTTCTGTGGTGTCACAGAGGAGGCAGGGTTGCATCAGGTTCAATAGCATCAGCACAGTCTCCAGGGCTCCCCTGAGCTTCTGTGGTGGTGTCACAGAGGAGCCAGGCTTCCTTGTAGTTCCCCAGCATCACAAAGGCTCTCCTGGGAGCCACGGGTCACAAAGCACCGTGGGCTCTGTGCAGCCCCGCTGTGTCACAATGGCCGCTGGCTTCCACGAGCCCCCGCAGTGTCCCAGTGGGCCCCGTGGCTTTAGGAGTGGGTGGCTGGGAGTTGGTGCCAGCGGCTGGGGGAGCAGCAGCAGGGACTGTGTGTGGACAGTGCCATGGCCACTTGTGTGGCCACTGGTGTCTCTGTGCCAGGCACAGCCGTGGTGTGTAACACCGGCTCTGGGTCCTTTGGCTGTGCAGGTGGCAGTCACGGCCTGGAGCAGGGCTGCTCCCGGGGGACAGCCTGGGGCAGGAGGCTGCTGGAGATTCATTCCCCACACTCCTTGTCATGAGGTGCTCAGAGTGATTGGAAAGGCTGTTGGCAGCAGGCAGTTCTCTGGGTTCAAGCTGTGGAGCTGTCAGCGGGAATGCAAAGGCCAAGCTGGTGAGCCTTTTGTCCTGGTGCCTTTAGTGTGTGAGCAGTCCCTGGTGCCGTTGTCTTTGGATCCTGAGTGTGGGAGAGGCAAGGCTTAGGATGGTGCGTAGAGCTGAGAAGGAAAGTGCCGAGAGCAGCGTGTGTGCTGCTGCTTTGAGGGGTGCAGTTGAAGTTGTAGGCAGCAAGAGCTTTCTCAGCTGGCCCTTTTGTGAGCTCTGCTTTTGCCAGATGACTTCCATCTTACCCTCTTACCATCTTAGCCTCTCATTTTTGCATATCCCAAACCCCCTTCCAAACATCCAGCAGCTGCTTGTAAAGAAGAAGTCCTAGAACAAAAAGC
The DNA here is from genome assembly GCF_041296385.1 of Aphelocoma coerulescens. Classification (NCBI taxonomy): domain Eukaryota; kingdom Metazoa; phylum Chordata; class Aves; order Passeriformes; family Corvidae; genus Aphelocoma; species Aphelocoma coerulescens. The sequence goes on along the minus strand of NW_027183506.1, from coordinate 384,745 downwards.
CAGTGCTGCCTTTCATAGCCCCTTTGCTGTCTATGAAGTAGAGGAAAGAAGCTAGTGAGACGCACTTTCTTTCTCAACTCCATAGAGCGCATCCTTCTCTCAAGGTGGCAGAGTCCTTGGCGGAAGTGAAGCATCTGCAGCTGCAGTTCAGACTGAGAGATGTGCCAGGACAGGAAACATTTGCTGACCTTCCCTGTTCCCTGTGCAACATGATTCTCGCATCCCAGTCACTTTCACATACCTTCGGTATCCCTGAGTCCAAGCAGCTAAAGCTCACAGAGACAGAAGTGTCAGGAAGGAAAACGTTCCAAAAGCACCCCCTTCTCTTATCAGCATATAAATTGTGCACAACAGGCTGCGGCACCGAACCTTCCTTCTCAGATAGACATGCCATCACACTTTTCACTCTTGCAGCTCGGTTGAAAAGCTCCAGCAGCTGCTCCCGCAATAGCAAAAGGTTCTAGAAGTGAAAGCCAGTTTGGGGCTGCACCTTCTCCTTGCCGCATGTAAGCCACACCAAACTCCCTGATGCACTCTGTCCTCCCCTTCTCAAAGGAGTAGACGGTGGCATCAGGACACACCTGTGTCCCAGCAGCTGGGTGCCCAGCCGGGAGCAGGAGCAGGGCTGGGGCTGCTCCCAAAGTTGCCCCGCCCCAATGCCAGAGCCGGACATATGCTGAGGGGGGGCTGGATCAGGCTTTATTGTCCAGCTGCATGCCAGGAGTGAGCACAAAATCTACCTGCATTCTCTGCAGCATGCCATCCTGGAGCAGAGCCATTGCCAAAGGAAGCCGTGAGCCCGTGCCAAGCCAGTGCCGGAGTGGGATCCTAGCAGCACCTGTGGAAGCCGGGAGAGAGGAGCCCACCTGGAGCAGGTTCGTGCAGGATTAATCATCCCGTGGCTTCCCACCAGGGTCCTGTTGCTTCCAAAAGGCCCCACAGTGTCACTGTGGCCCCTCGGTTCCACCAGGTTCCATAGCGTCACTGTGGTGCCCAGGGTTCCGTCAGCTTCGCCAGCATCCCCACGGTCTGCAGAGCTCCCCGAGCTTCTGTGGTGTCACAGTGGAGGCAGGGTTGCATCAGGTTCCATAGCATCAGCACGGTCTCCAGGGCTCCCAGAGGTTCTGTGGTGTCACAGTGGAGGCAGGGTTGCATCAGGTTCCATAGCATCACCACAGTCTCCAGGGCTCCCTGAGCTTCTGTGGTGTCACAGTGGAGGCAGGGTTGCATCAGGTTCCATAGCATCAGCACGGTCTCCAGGGCTCCCAGAGGTTCTGTGGTGTCACAGAGGAGGCAGGGTTGCATCAGGTTCCATAGCATCAGCACGGTCTCCAGGGCTCCAAGAGCTTCTGTGGTGTCACAGAGGAGGCAGGGTTGCATCAGGTTCAATAGCATCAGCACGGTCTCCAGGGCTCCCCTGAGCTTCTGTGGTGGTGTCACAGAGGAGCCAGGCTTCCTTGTAGTTCCCCAGGATCACAAAGGCTCTCCTGGGAGCCACGGGTCACAAAGCACCGTGGGCTCTGTGCAGCATTGCTGTGTCACAATGGCCGCTGGCTTCCACGAGCCCCCGCAGTGTCCCAGTGGGCCCCGTGGCTTTAGGAGTGGGTGGCTGGGAGTTGGTGCCAGCGGCTGGGGGAGCAGCAGCAGGGACTGTGTGTGGACAGTGCCATGGCCACTTGTGTGGCCACTGGTGTCTCTGTGCCAGGCACAGCCGTGGTGTGTAACACCGGCTCTGGGTCCTTTGGCTGTGCAGGTGGCAGTCACGGCCTGGAGCAGGGCTGCTCCCGGGGGACAGCCTGGGGCAGGAGGCTGCTGGAGATTCATTCCCCACACTCCTTGTCATGAGGTGCTCAGAGTGATTGGAAAGGCTGTTGGCAGCAGGCAGTTCTCTGGGTTCAAGCTGTGGAGCTGTCAGCGGGAATGCAAAGGCCAAGCTGGTGAGCCTTTTGTCCTGGTGCCTTTAGTGTGTGAGCAGTCCCTGGTGCCGTTGTCTTTGGATCCTGAGTGTGGGAGAGGCAAGGCTTAGGATGGTGCGTAGAGCTGAGAAGGAAAGTGCCGAGAGCAGCGTGTGTGCTGCTGCTTTGAGGGGTGCAGTTGAAGTTGTAGGCAGCAAGAGCTTTCTCAGCTGGCCCTTTTGTGAGCTCTGCTTTTGCCAGATGACTTCCATCTTACCCTCTTACCATCTTAGCCTCTCATTTTTGCATATCCCAAACCCCCTTCCAAACATCCAGCAGCTGCTTGTAAAGAAGAAGTCCTAGAACAAAAAGCCAGTGCTGCCTTTCATAGCCCCTTTGCTGTCTATGAAGTAGAGGAAAGAAGCTAGTGAGACGCACTTTCTTTCTCAACTCCATAGAGCGCATCCTTCTCTCAAGGTGGCAGAGTCCTTGGCGGAAGTGAAGCATCTGCAGCTGCAGTTCAGACTGAGAGATGTGCCAGGACAGGAAACATTTGCTGACCTTCCCTGTTCCCTGTGCAACATGATTCTCGCATCCCAGTCACTTTCACATACCTTCGGTATCCCTGAGTCCAAGCAGCTAAAGCTCACAGAGACAGAAGTGTCAGGAAGGAAAACGTTCCAAAAGCACCCCCTTCTCTTATCAGCATATAAATTGTGCACAACAGGCTGCGGCACCGAACCTTCCTTCTCAGATAGACATGCCATCACACTTTTCACTCTTGCAGCTCGGTTGAAAAGCTCCAGCAGCTGCTCCCGCAATAGCAAAAGGTTCTAGAAGTGAAAGCCAGTTTGGGGCTGCACCTTCTCCTTGCCGCATGTAAGCCACACCAAACTCCCTGATGCACTCTGTCCTCCCCTTCTCAAAGGAGTAGACGGTGGCATCAGGACACACCTGTGTCCCAGCAGCTGGGTGCCCAGCCGGGAGCAGGAGCAGGGCTGGGGCTGCTCCCAAAGTTGCCCCGCCCCAATGCCAGAGCCGGACATATGCTGAGGGGGGGCTGGATCAGGCTTTATTGTCCAGCTGCATGCCAGGAGTGAGCACAAAATCTACCTGCATTCTCTGCAGCATGCCATCCTGGAGCAGAGCCATTGCCAAAGGAAGCCGTGAGCCCGTGCCAAGCCAGTGCCGGAGTGGGATCCTAGCAGCACCTGTGGAAGCCGGGAGAGAGGAGCCCACCTGGAGCAGGTTCGTGCAGGATTAATCATCCCGTGGCTTCCCACCAGGGTCCTGTTGCTTCCAAAAGGCCCCACAGTGTCACTGTGGCCCCTCGGTTCCACCAGGTTCCATAGCGTCACTGTGGTGCCCAGGGTTCCGTCAGCTTCGCCAGCATCCCCACGGTCTGCAGAGCTCCCCGAGCTTCTGTGGTGTCACAGTGGAGGCAGGGTTGCATCAGGTTCCATAGCATCAGCACGGTCTCCAGGGCTCCCACAGGTTCTGTGGTGTCACAGTGGAGGCAGGGTTGCATCAGGTTCCATAGCATCACCACAGTCTCCAGGGCTCCCTGAGCTTCTGTGGTGTCACAGTGGAGGCAGGGTTGCATCAGGTTCCATAGCATCAGCACGGTCTCCAGGGCTCCCAGAGGTTCTGTGGTGTCACAGAGGAGGCAGGGTTGCATCAGGTTCCATAGCATCAGCACGGTCTGCAGAGCTCCCAGAGGTTCTGTGGTGTCACAGAGGAGGCAGGGTTGCATCAGGTTCCATAGCATCAGCACGGTCTCCAGGGCTCCAAGAGCTTCTGTGGTGTCACAGAGGAGGCAGGGTTGCATCAGGTTCAATAGCATCAGCACGGTCTCCAGGGCTCCCCTGAGCTTCTGTGGTGGTGTCACAGAGGAGCCAGGCTTCCTTGTAGTTCCCCAGCATCACAAAGGCTCTCCTGGGAGCCACGGGTCACAAAGCACCGTGGGCTCTGTGCAGCCCCGCTGTGTCACAATGGCCGCTGGCTTCCACGAGCCCCCGCAGTGTCCCAGTGGGCCCCGTGGCTTTAGGAGTGGGTGGCTGGGAGTTGGTGCCAGCGGCTGGGGGAGCAGCAGCAGGGACTGTGTGTGGACAGTGCCATGGCCACTTGTGTGGCCACTGGTGTCTCTGTGCCAGGCACAGCCGTGGTGTGTAACACCGGCTCTGGGTCCTTTGGCTGTGCAGGTGGCAGTCACGGCCTGGAGCAGGGCTGCTCCCGGGGGACAGCCTGGGGCAGGAGGCTGCTGGAGATTCATTCCCCACACTCCTTGTCATGAGGTGCTCAGAGTGATTGGAAAGGCTGTTGGCAGCAGGCAGTTCTCTGGGTTCAAGCTGTGGAGCTGTCAGCGGGAATGCAAAGGCCAAGCTGGTGAGCCTTTTGTCCTGGTGCCTTTAGTGTGTGAGCAGTCCCTGGTGCCGTTGTCTTTGGATCCTGAGTGTGGGAGAGGCAAGGCTTAGGATGGTGCGTAGAGCTGAGAAGGAAAGTGCCGAGAGCAGCGTGTGTGCTGCTGCTTTGAGGGGTGCAGTTGAAGTTGTAGGCAGCAAGAGCTTTCTCAGCTGGCCCTTTTGTGAGCTCTGCTTTTGCCAGATGACTTCCATCTTACCCTCTTACCATCTTAGCCTCTCATTTTTGCATATCCCAAACCCCCTTCCAAACATCCAGCAGCTGCTTGTAAAGAAGAAGTCCTAGAACAAAAAGCCAGTGCTGCCTTTCATAGCCCCTTTGCTGTCTATGAAGTAGAGGAAAGAAGCTAGTGAGACGCACTTTCTTTCTCAACTCCATAGAGCGCATCCTTCTCTCAAGGTGGCAGAGTCCTTGGCGGAAGTGAAGCATCTGCAGCTGCAGTTCAGACTGAGAGATGTGCCAGGACAGGAAACATTTGCTGACCTTCCCTGTTCCCTGTGCAACATGATTCTCGCATCCCAGTCACTTTCACATACCTTCGGTATCCCTGAGTCCAAGCAGCTAAAGCTCACAGAGACAGAAGTGTCAGGAAGGAAAACGTTCCAAAAGCACCCCCTTCTCTTATCAGCATATAAATTGTGCACAACAGGCTGCGGCACCGAACCTTCCTTCTCAGATAGACATGCCATCACACTTTTCACTCTTGCAGCTCGGTTGAAAAGCTCCAGCAGCTGCTCCCGCAATAGCAAAAGGTTCTAGAAGTGAAAGCCAGTTTGGGGCTGCACCTTCTCCTTGCCGCATGTAAGCCACACCAAACTCCCTGATGCACTCTGTCCTCCCCTTCTCAAAGGAGTAGACGGTGGCATCAGGACACACCTGTGTCCCAGCAGCTGGGTGCCCAGCCGGGAGCAGGAGCAGGGCTGGGGCTGCTCCCAAAGTTGCCCCGCCCCAATGCCAGAGCCGGACATATGCTGAAGGGGGGCTGGATCAGGCTTTATTGTCCAGCTGCATGCCAGGAGTGAGCACAAAATCTACCTGCATTCTCTGCAGCATGCCATCCTGGAGCAGAGCCATTGCCAAAGGAAGCCGTGAGCCCGTGCCAAGCCAGTGCCGGAGTGGGATCCTAGCAGCACCTGTGGAAGCCGGGAGAGAGGAGCCCACCTGGAGCAGGTTCGTGCAGGATTAATCATCCCGTGGCTTCCCACCAGGGTCCTGTTGCTTCCAAAAGGCCCCACAGTGTCACTGTGGCCCCTCGGTTCCACCAGGTTCCATAGCGTCACTGTGGTGCCCAGGGTTCCGTCAGCTTCGCCAGCATCCCCACGGTCTGCAGAGCTCCCCGAGCTTCTGTGGTGTCACAGTGGAGGCAGGGTTGCATCAGGTTCCATAGCATCAGCACGGTCTCCAGGGCTCCCAGAGGTTCTGTGGTGTCACAGTGGAGGCAGGGTTGCATCAGGTTCCATAGCATCACCACAGTCTCCAGGGCTCCCTGAGCTTCTGTGGTGTCACAGTGGAGGCAGGGTTGCATCAGGTTCCATAGCATCAGCACGGTCTCCAGGGCTCCCAGAGGTTCTGTGGTGTCACAGAGGAGGCAGGGTTGCATCAGGTTCCATAGCATCACCACGGTCTCCAGGGCTCCAAGAGCTTCTGTGGTGTCACAGAGGAGGCAGGGTTGCATCAGGTTCAATAGCATCAGCACGGTCTCCAGGGCTCCCCTGAGCTTCTGTGGTGGTGTCACAGAGGAGCCAGGCTTCCTTGTAGTTCCCCAGGATCACAAAGGCTCTCCTGGGAGCCACGGGTCACAAAGCACCGTGGGCTCTGTGCAGCATTGCTGTGTCACAATGGCCGCTGGCTTCCACGAGCCCCCGCAGTGTCCCAGTGGGCCCCGTGGCTTTAGGAGTGGGTGGCTGGGAGTTGGTGCCAGCGGCTGGGGGAGCAGCAGCAGGGACTGTGTGTGGACAGTGCCATGGCCACTTGTGTGGCCACTGGTGTCTCTGTGCCAGGCACAGCCGTGGTGTGTAACACCGGCTCTGGGTCCTTTGGCTGTGCAGGTGGCAGTCACGGCCTGGAGCAGGGCTGCTCCCGGGGGACAGCCTGGGGCAGGAGGCTGCTGGAGATTCATTCCCCACACTCCTTGTCATGAGGTGCTCAGAGTGATTGGAAAGGCTGTTGGCAGCAGGCAGTTCTCTGGGTTCAAGCTGTGGAGCTGTCAGCGGGAATGCAAAGGCCAAGCTGGTGAGCCTTTTGTCCTGGTGCCTTTAGTGTGTGAGCAGTCCCTGGTGCCGTTGTCTTTGGATCCTGAGTGTGGGAGAGGCAAGGCTTAGGATGGTGCGTAGAGCTGAGAAGGAAAGTGCCGAGAGCAGCGTGTGTGCTGCTGCTTTGAGGGGTGCAGTTGAAGTTGTAGGCAGCAAGAGCTTTCTCAGCTGGCCCTTTTGTGAGCTCTGCTTTTGCCAGATGACTTCCATCTTACCCTCTTACCATCTTAGCCTCTCATTTTTGCATATCCCAAACCCCCTTCCAAACATCCAGCAGCTGCTTGTAAAGAAGAAGTCCTAGAACAAAAAGCCAGTGCTGCCTTTCATAGCCCCTTTGCTGTCTATGAAGTAGAGGAAAGAAGCTAGTGAGACGCACTTTCTTTCTCAACTCCATAGAGCGCATCCTTCTCTCAAGGTGGCAGAGTCCTTGGCGGAAGTGAAGCATCTGCAGCTGCAGTTCAGACTGAGAGATGTGCCAGGACAGGAAACATTTGCTGACCTTCCCTGTTCCCTGTGCAACATGATTCTCGCATCCCAGTCACTTTCACATACCTTCGGTATCCCTGAGTCCAAGCAGCTAAAGCTCACAGAGACAGAAGTGTCAGGAAGGAAAACGTTGCAAAAGCACCCCCTTCTCTTATCAGCATATAAATTGTGCACAACAGGCTGCGGCACCGAACCTTCCTTCTCAGATAGACATGCCATCACACTTTTCACTCTTGCAGCTCGGTTGAAAAGCTCCAGCAGCTGCTCCCGCAATAGCAAAAGGTTCTAGAAGTGAAAGCCAGTTTGGGGCTGCACCTTCTCCTTGCCGCATGTAAGCCACACCAAACTCCCTGATGCACTCTGTCCTCCCCTTCTCAAAGGAGTAGACGGTGGCATCAGGACACACCTGTGTCCCAGCAGCTGGGTGCCCAGCCGGGAGCAGGAGCAGGGCTGGGGCTGCTCCCAAAGTTGCCCCGCCCCAATGCCAGAGCCGGACATATGCTGAGGGGGGGCTGGATCAGGCTTTATTGTCCAGCTGCATGCCAGGAGTGAGCACAAAATCTACCTGCATTCTCTGCAGCATGCCATCCTGGAGCAGAGCCATTGCCAAAGGAAGCCGTGAGCCCGTGCCAAGCCAGTGCCGGAGTGGGATCCTAGCAGCACCTGTGGAAGCCGGGAGAGAGGAGCCCACCTGGAGCAGGTTCGTGCAGGATTAATCATCCCGTGGCTTCCCACCAGGGTCCTGTTGCTTCCAAAAGGCCCCACAGTGTCACTGTGGCCCCTCGGTTCCACCAGGTTCCATAGCGTCACTGTGGTGCCCAGGGTTCCGTCAGCTTCGCCAGCATCCCCACGGTCTGCAGAGCTCCCCGAGCTTCTGTGGTGTCACAGTGGAGGCAGGGTTGCATCAGGTTCCATAGCATCAGCACGGTCTCCAGGGCTCCCAGAGGTTCTGTGGTGTCACAGTGCAGGCAGGGTTGCATCAGGTTCCATAGCATCACCACAGTCTCCAGGGCTCCCTGAGCTTCTGTGGTGTCACAGTGGAGGCAGGGTTGCATCAGGTTCCATAGCATCAGCACGGTCTCCAGGGCTCCCAGAGGTTCTGTGGTGTCACAGAGGAGGCAGGGTTGCCTCAGGTTCCATAGCATCACCACGGTCTCCAGGGCTCCAAGAGCTTCTGTGGTGTCACAGAGGAGGCAGGGTTGCATCAGGTTCAATAGCATCAGCACGGTCTCCAGGGCTCCCCTGAGCTTCTGTGGTGGTGTCACAGAGGAGCCAGGCTTCCTTGTAGTTCCCCAGCATCACAAAGGCTCTCCTGGGAGCCACGGGTCACAAAGCACCGTGGGCTCTGTGCAGCCCCGCTGTGTCACAATGGCCGCTGGCTTCCACGAGCCCCCGCAGTGTCCCAGTGGGCCCCGTGGCTTTAGGAGTGGGTGGCTGGGAGTTGGTGCCAGCGGCTGGGGGAGCAGCAGCAGGGACTGTGTGTGGACAGTGCCATGGCCACTTGTGTGGCCACTGGTGTCTCTGTGTCAGGCACAGCCGTGGTGTGTAACACCGGCTCTGGGTCCTTTGGCTGTGCAGGTGGCAGTCACGGCCTGGAGCAGGGCTGCTCCCGGGGGACAGCCTGGGGCAGGAGGCTGCTGGAGATTCATTCCCCACACTCCTTGTCATGAGGTGCTCAGAGTGATTGGAAAGGCTGTTGGCAGCAGGCAGTTCTCTGGGTTCAAGCTGTGGAGCTGTCAGCGGGAATGCAAAGGCCAAGCTGGTGAGCCTTTTGTCCTGGTGCCTTTAGTGTGTGAGCAGTCCCTGGTGCCGTTGTCTTTGGATCCTGAGTGTGGGAGAGGCAAGGCTTAGGATGGTGCGTAGAGCTGAGAAGGAAAGTGCCGAGAGCAGCGTGTGTGCTGCTGCTTTGAGGGGTGCAGTTGAAGTTGTAGGCAGCAAGAGCTTTCTCAGCTGGCCCTTTTGTGAGCTCTGCTTTTGCCAGATGACTTCCATCTTACCCTCTTACCATCTTAGCCTCTCATTTTTGCATATCCCAAACCCCCTTCCAAACATCCAGCAGCTGCTTGTAAAGAAGAAGTCCTAGAACAAAAAGCCAGTGCTGCCTTTCATAGCCCCTTTGCTGTCTATGAAGTAGAGGAAAGAAGCTAGTGAGACGCACTTTCTTTCTCAACTCCATAGAGCGCATCCTTCTCTCAAGGTGGCAGAGTCCTTGGCGGAAGTGAAGCATCTGCAGCTGCAGTTCAGACTGAGAGATGTGCCAGGACAGGAAACATTTGCTGACCTTCCCTGTTCCCTGTGCAACATGATTCTCGCATCCCAGTCACTTTCACATACCTTCGGTATCCCTGAGTCCAAGCAGCTAAAGCTCACAGAGACAGAAGTGTCAGGAAGGAAAACGTTCCAAAAGCACCCCCTTCTCTTATCAGCATATAAATTGTGCACAACAGGCTGCGGCACCGAACCTTCCTTCTCAGATAGACATGCCATCACACTTTTCACTCTTGCAGCTCGGTTGAAAAGCTCCAGCAGCTGCTCCCGCAATAGCAAAAGGTTCTAGAAGTGAAAGCCAGTTTGGGGCTGCACCTTCTCCTTGCCGCATGTAAGCCACACCAAACTCCCTGATGCACTCTGTCCTCCCCTTCTCAAAGGAGTAGACGGTGGCATCAGGACACACCTGTGTCCCAGCAGCTGGGTGCCCAGCCGGGAGCAGGAGCAGGGCTGGGGCTGCTCCCAAAGTTGCCCCGCCCCAATGCCAGAGCCGGACATATGCTGAGGGGGGGCTGGATCAGGCTTTATTGTCCAGCTGCATGCCAGGAGTGAGCACAAAATCTACCTGCATTCTCTGCAGCATGCCATCCTGGAGCAGAGCCATTGCCAAAGGAAGCCGTGAGCCCGTGCCAAGCCAGTGCCGGAGTGGGATCCTAGCAGCACCTGTGGAAGCCGGGAGAGAGGAGCCCACCTGGAGCAGGTTCGTGCAGGATTAATCATCCCGTGGCTTCCCACCAGGGTCCTGTTGCTTCCAAAAGGCCCCACAGTGTCACTGTGGCCCCTCGGTTCCACCAGGTTCCATAGCGTCACTGTGGTGCCCAGGGTTCCGTCAGCTTCGCCAGCATCCCCACGGTCTGCAGAGCTCCCCGAGCTTCTGTGGTGTCACAGTGGAGGCAGGGTTGCATCAGGTTCCATAGCATCAGCACGGTCTCCAGGGCTCCCAGAGGTTCTGTGGTGTCACAGTGGAGGCAGGGTTGCATCAGGTTCCATAGCATCAGCACAGTCTCCAGGGCTCCCAGAGGTTCTGTGGTGTCACAGTGGAGGCAGGGTTGCATCAGGTTCCATAGCATCACCACAGTCTCCAGGGCTCCCTGAGCTTCTGTGGTGTCACAGTGGAGGCAGGGTTGCATCAGGTTCCATAGCATCAGCACGGTCTCCAGGGCTCCCAGAGGTTCTGTGGTGTCACAGAGGAGGCAGGGTTGCATCAGGTTCCATAGCATCAGCACGGTCTCCAGGGCTCCAAGAGCTTCTGTGGTGTCACAGAGGAGGCAGGGTTGCATCAGGTTCAATAGCATCAGCACGGTCTCCAGGGCTCCCCTGAGCTTCTGTGGTGGTGTCACAGAGGAGCCAGGCTTCCTTGTAGTTCCCCAGCATCACAAAGGCTCTCCTGGGAGCCACGGGTCACAAAGCACCGTGGGCTCTGTGCAGCCCCGCTGTGTCACAATGGCCGCTGGCTTCCACGAGCCCCCGCAGTGTCCCAGTGGGCCCCGTGGCTTTAGGAGTGGGTGGCTGGGAGTTGGTGCCAGCGGCTGGGGGAGCAGCAGCAGGGACTGTGTGTGGACAGTGCCATGGCCACTTGTGTGGCCACTGGTGTCTCTGTGCCAGGCACAGCCGTGGTGTGTAACACCGGCTCTGGGTCCTTTGGCTGTGCAGGTGGCAGTCACGGCCTGGAGCAGGGCTGCTCCCGGGGGACAGCCTGGGGCAGGAGGCTGCTGGAGATTCATTCCCCACACTCCTTGTCATGAGGTGCTCAGAGTGATTGGAAAGGCTGTTGGCAGCAGGCAGTTCTCTGGGTTCAAGCTGTGGAGCTGTCAGCGGGAATGCAAAGGCCAAGCTGGTGAGCCTTTTGTCCTGGTGCCTTTAGTGTGTGAGCAGTCCCTGGTGCCGTTGTCTTTGGATCCTGAGTGTGGGAGAGGCAAGGCTTAGGATGGTGCGTAGAGCTGAGAAGGAAAGTGCCGAGAGCAGCGTGTGTGCTGCTGCTTTGAGGGGTGCAGTTGAAGTTGTAGGCAGCAAGAGCTTTCTCAGCTGGCCCTTTTGTGAGCTCTGCTTTTGCCAGATGACTTCCATCTTACCCTCTTACCATCTTAGCCTCTCATTTTTGCATATCCCAAACCCCCTTCCAAACATCCAGCAGCTGCTTGTAAAGAAGAAGTCCTAGAACAAAAAGCCAGTGCTGCCTTTCATAGCCCCTTTGCTGTCTATGAAGTAGAGGAAAGAAGCTAGTGAGACGCACTTTCTTTCTCAACTCCATAGAGCGCATCCTTCTCTCAAGGTGGCAGAGTCCTTGGCGGAAGTGAAGCATCTGCAGCTGCAGTTCAGACTGAGAGATGTGCCAGGACAGGAAACATTTGCTGACCTTCCCTGTTCCCTGTGCAACATGATTCTCGCATCCCAGTCACTTTCACATACCTTCGGTATCCCTGAGTCCAAGCAGCTAAAGCTCACAGAGACAGAAGTGTCAGGAAGGAAAACGTTGCAAAAGCACCCCCTTCTCTTATCAGCATATAAATTGTGCACAACAGGCTGCGGCACCGAACCTTCCTTCTCAGATAGACATGCCATCACACTTTTCACTCTTGCAGCTCGGTTGAAAAGCTCCAGCAGCTGCTCCCGCAATAGCAAAAGGTTCTAGAAGTGAAAGCCAGTTTGGGGCTGCACCTTCTCCTTGCCGCATGTAAGCCACACCAAACTCCCTGATGCACTCTGTCCTCCCCTTCTCAAAGGAGTAGACGGTGGCATCAGGACACACCTGTGTCCCAGCAGCTGGGTGCCCAGCCGGGAGCAGGAGCAGGGCTGGGGCTGCTCCCAAAGTTGCCCCGCCCCAATGCCAGAGCCGGACATATGCTGAGGGGGGGCTGGATCAGGCTTTATTGTCCAGCTGCATGCCAGGAGTGAGCACAAAATCTACCTGCATTCTCTGCAGCATGCCATCCTGGAGCAGAGCCATTGCCAAAGGAAGCCGTGAGCCCGTGCCAAGCCAGTGCCGGAGTGGGATCCTAGCAGCACCTGTGGAAGCCGGGAGAGAGGAGCCCACCTGGAGCAGGTTCGTGCAGGATTAATCATCCCGTGGCTTCCCACCAGGGTCCTGTTGCTTCCAAAAGGCCCCACAGTGTCACTGTGGCCCCTCGGTTCCACCAGGTTCCATAGCGTCACTGTGGTGCCCAGGGTTCCGTCAGCTTCGCCAGCATCCCCACGGTCTGCAGAGCTCCCCGAGCTTCTGTGGTGTCACAGTGGAGGCAGGGTTGCATCAGGTTCCATAGCATCAGCACGGTCTCCAGGGCTCCCAGAGGTTCTGTGGTGTCACAGTGGAGGCAGGGTTGCATCAGGTTCCATAGCATCACCACAGTCTCCAGGGCTCCCTGAGCTTCTGTGGTGTCACAGTGGAGGCAGGGTTGCATCAGGTTCCATAGCATCAGCACGGTCTCCAGGGCTCCCAGAGGTTCTGTGGTGTCACAGAGGAGGCAGGGTTGCATCAGGTTCCATAGCATCACCACGGTCTCCAGGGCTCCAAGAGCTTCTGTGGTGTCACAGAGGAGGCAGGGTTGCATCAGGTTCCATAGCATCAGCACGGTCTCCAGGGCTCCCCTGAGCTTCTGTGGTGGTGTCACAGAGGAGCCAGGCTTCCTTGTAGTTCCCCAGCATCACAAATGTCGAAATTGATGGCGATGATGGTGATGAGGGTGTGGGTTCGGTCGGGCCCGGCTGGAGATGGACGGCGACGAGAGATCTCTATAAGCAGGTCTTTGGAGCATGCAGTTTATTGCAGAGGGCGTGGGTACAGGGGCACTGCTTAGAGCTGCCAGCTGCAGCTCCAAGCAGGCCCAAGGTGTAAGAGAGGGAGAGAGAGTGAGCGAGAGAGCTAGAGCAAGAGGCTGAGAGCTAAGAGTGTAAAGAGCAAGAGAGACAAACTAAGAGGAGAGCTGAATTAAGAGGAAGAAGAAGAGCAAGAGAGTTACTAAGAGAGCTACTAAGAGGAGAAGAGCATTACTAAGAGAGCTACTAAGAGAGTTACTAAGAGCGTTACTAAGAGGAGAAGAGCATTACTAAGAGGAGAGGAGTTAAGAGAGCGAGGAGCTTGTTACAATACAATAAATCATCTTCTGTAGTGAATATTCTAATTCTCAGTAGCCAATCTAATACAAGGTACAAATCCTATAGCATTTACATACAGCCTATAAGAGTTCTTACATTACCATAGAGTGTTACATTTTAACTTCTAAAAACTACTCTTTGGACCCCTTCTGCTGAGCTAGTAGGGTCTGCTCTGACCCTTGGACCTGTCTGCAAGCAGAGGGTATTGTTCAATCAAGAGGGGATTACCTTCAGCCGGCTATACCATTGTTTTCCAGTTGTTCAGTAACTAAGACTCTATATCTCAAAGATGGCCTTCATTTCGATGTCGCTCACAGTTTTCATATTCCCAGAATCTTTTGTTAGGCAATCATATTTATAAGGCTTTCCTGTTTCATCTTCCCCAACATCTCCCCCGTTCTGATGAACAACTAAGATATTAGATACAGTCCTACTCGTTATTTTTTGCACACACTGAAGCATACAAGGTACTGCTACTAAAACTATAATTATTACTACTAGAATAATCAAGCCTATTTTACAGAGTTCCCTTAGCCAAGGTGCAAAGCTCCAATCATCAAACAAACTGTCCAGCCAAGACGGGTCATCTGTTCTAATTTGGTTAGCTAGATCCTTTAGGTTTTGTAGCTGTTTGTGAATGGAAACAGAATGATCGGATAAGTTCATACAGCATAATCCTTCAAAATCTTCACAGCCGTGCCCATGTGCTAATAAAAGATAATCAACGGCAGCTCTATTTTGTAAAGTGGCATGTCTGACTGCCTCTTCATCGGTTAACAGATCACTGATCATAGTAGAGGTGGCATTTACCTCCTTGCTGAGCCAACATCCCAACTTGTTTAACTGTTTTAAAGCAATTGAGGAGCTTAACTGAGGTAGAAAAATGCTTGCAACAATTGATTTTCCAGAGTTCCAAGGGTGGAAGTCACTATCACAGTCACTATCGTACTGATGTCCCCAGGAAGATCTGATCTTTCTGCTTTTCTTTTTGATTACCTCTTTGACACTGGGAGCAATAATTGTAAGTTGTCCCAGAGCACAAGGGCCACCATCTATTTTTGAAGGTATACCTTGCCAGGCCCTGTCTCCACAGATGAGCCAAATTCCTCTGGGGAATCGAATAGGAAGTTTGCTAAAACGATCTGCATGAGGTTCGTCATATATAAGAAGCTTAACTTGACTACACCAAGAAGTTACATTGCTATAAGCTGGGTGATATGGGGTAACATTTAAATGGGGACCGTTTTCTCCTTGAAAGTGAAAGAAATAGCAGGTATCCATAGTTAACGAACCTAGGATTTCTAGCTCTTGAAGGTCAGATTTATCAATTTTAGAATTATCAATATAAGTTTGGTGTCTATGGCTGGGAGTTGGAGATACATGATGATCGTCATATGGCCAATACTTATCAAGAGTAATATTATCAAAACCTTCTGGAAGAGGTACTCCAACTAAACAGGTTGAAAAAGGTTTGTCAGGGCTTGTGTCAGATAGACAGATGGTATCGGAGCCTGCGGATTTGGCTAAAGCAACCCAGACATTTGTCTTTGGTTGATTCACAGGTAAAGCTTCACTACAAAAACTAAAACAAAAGAATAAAAGCAACATGCACGCGCGCAAATGAGAAAACTCCATTCTTTTCTTGAGCTGTTTTTGGCAGATCACTTTCTTCTGGTGATTCTGCGCAGTTCAGGTCTGGGTGCTTGCTTCCTGGCTTCCACTTGCAGAGTCACTGGCTGGTGTGGTGGCATCAGCAGGCTTTGATGCGAGGTATGGCTTCACGTTTTTTGCTGGAACCCACTTGATTCCTTCACCTGTGGAAACACATGCAAACCCCTTCCCCCACATTATAAGATTGTATGGTCCTTCTATTTTTCCTGAGTCTAGATTTTTAATCAAAACTGGGGGGCGCTCTTTCAGTTTTGCTTTTTTGTTGTTCAAAAAATGTCTATAAATGGGGGGATCAGGCTCTTCTGCAGAGCTATTCAAAAAATTGTAAACATACAAAGCCTTGTTCAACCTCCTTTGAGGTGTATCCTGGACTTCTCCCCCTCTCTGTTGATCTAAAATGCGTTTTAGGGTTTGATGTGTTCTTTTTAGGGTACTTTTTAGCAGTTGTTTAAGATACGGTGAGCAAATACCACTATCTCTTACAGCCCTTCTTAGTTCTTTAATTTCGTGAGTGGGGATGGGAACCCACGTTTTGGGACTGTCAGGCTGTTGGCTAGCTATCACAGGCTTAGCTAATAGACTTTCATCTTTACAGCTTTGGAGTCTTATTTCATGCCAATCTGTTAATTGAGAATAATCTGAGCACTTTGGAGGATTTTTTGATTCAGAAAGTAGCGCTAACAAACTCTCAGAACTCGTTTTCTCCTTATGGGTTGCAAGATCCCAGCCGCTCGCTGGCGGGACTCTGGGGCTCATTGCAAACAAATCTGGCTGCTTTTCAGGGTTTCCTGGTGTTAGATTTAAAGCATCAGCTCGGGCAGAGCGGCTCTCCGTCTTCCCTGCCACTGGAGCTGCACCACTGCCCTCCGTTCCCCCCCTGTTTGCGGCTTGTGAGGCGAGGCTGAGCTGCGCGGAGGGATGTTGCTGGGCGGCGGTAGCCGAGGGATACAGCTGTGCGGTGCCGGAGGGCCCCGGCGGGGGCGGCGATGGCACTGCCGATCTCCGCGGTGGCGGGCGAGGAGGCGGGGGAGCCGCGGGGAACTGGCTCCGCGGCAGCGGGCGAGGGGGTGCGGGTGGCTCTATTGAAGGCGAGGTGAAAGCCGTGGGGGGCGGTGGCGGAGCTAGTTCCGTGAGCAGTGCTGTGGTTGGAGAAGTGTGAGCGTGCGTGGGTTACGCCATCAGGTCAACGTGGCGGACTGTGATGGCCGCTGTCTGTGTGTCGGGGAGAGCGGGAGGTGGCAGGGCTGTCCCGTCGGCAGGAGACGATCCCGGGGCTGCGGGAGGCGGGAGGGCCGGCGTGGAGGCGGCGGGAGTATGTTGCGGTGGGGCCATGGCGAACGGTGGGCCAGTCGGCGGCTGGACCGCGGCGTGCTGCCGCTGGGAGTTTGCAGGCTGGGCTGGTGTGGCTGCCGGCGCGGCGGTGCCAGGAGACGGGGCTGGAGCAGCGGCAGGCACGGGAGAGGCAGCAGCCATCTGTGTAGGCGCTGCAGCGCCGGCACCAGGTGGCTGGCGGGGCTGGGGCGCTCCGTGTCCCACGGACGCGGACGGGACGTTGACCACCACCGGCGCCGTGTGGGTGGCGGCGAGGGGGACCTGGGGGGCTGGAAGAAGGGTCGCCGCCTGGCTTTGCGGGGGGCCGGCTATGATGGTGGCTACAGCCATAACAGGCGCGGCTAGGGGAGCGGTAGGACCCGTAGGTGGCTGGGGAGCAGCCGCTGGCCCCGCGGGGCTATCGGCGGGGGGCGGGGCCGCGAAGGCGCTGGCGGACGGGGTGGGAGGAGCGAGGGACGGGGCCGCGAAGACGCTGGAGCCGAGGGCGGGGACCGCGGGAGCCGGGGCAGCAGGGAGGAACGGGATGGGGGGGGCGGGGATGGGGGGAGCGGTGGAGGGGGTCGTAGGGTCCGGTGGGACAGGGGTGACGGCTGCCAGGACAGCGGGGGCGGGGGGCGGGGCGGCACGAGTCAGTCGGACCGCGGCTACCGGAGCCGCGAGAGGCGGGACAGCAGGGACTAACGGGACCGTGGGGGTGGAGATGACGGGGGCGGTGGGGGGGGCGGTGGAGTCCGGTGGGGCAGGGGTGACCGGTGCAGGGACCGCGGGGGGGTGGGGCGGGGCGGCACGAGACAGCTGGACCGCGGGTACCGGAGCCGTGAGGTCCGGCGGCGGGGCGGGGGCCGTGCCCGGTTGCAGGCTCGCGGCGGCAAGGGGCGGGCTCGCAGCAGGAGCGGGACCCGGCGAGGTGGCTGCTGCGGGCGGCGCCTTCGCAGCAAACAGCTCCACGAGCGCTCTGCAAGCCGGGACCAGCTCCGCGGCAGCCCAATCCCGGCGGGAGATATTATTAAAGAGTTTAACCCGAACTGTGTCCCAGAAGTCTCTTGTAAAGACGGCTGAACGGTCAGCATTTGGGAAATTAATCAGAGTCCATTCTAAGAGGTTTTTTAGCTCCTGTTTAGGTAATTGACTTGGACCGGAGCTTAGTAAGTACTTAAGTTGTTTATAGAGATGTCTGTCATGGGCAGAGTGAGTTTGTCCCATTATTGACCAGTATGATACTCACCTAGATGTCGCAGGGGGCAGGGTCCTTAATCAGAAGTCCGTCGTGGGGGGCTGGCCAGGCTCTCCACACGGCGCTCAGGACGCTGCTGTCGGGTCCCTCCTCAGAGCTCCGGTTTCAGGCGTCGCTTGGCAACGGCTTTCCGTGCTCGGGACCTCGCAGGTGTCTCCACTCAGAGCTCCAGCGCGGGCGGTGCTGAGCAATACCCGCCTGTGCTCGGGCGCGCGGCTGGATCCCTCCTAAGAGCTCCGGTCTGCACTGCTTAGCAGCGTGTCCGTGCTCGAGGGGTACCACGGCAAACTTCCTCAAAGAGCTCCAGGTAACCGCTGCGCAGCAGTGGCCGTCTGTGCTCGAGGACTGCCAGGCAATTTCCTCCCTCCGAGAGCTCCAGGTAATTGCTACGAAGTAACGGCTCCCCGTGCTCGAGGGCTGCCTCAGCAGAGTTATAGAGCTCCGGCTTTTACGCTGCGCAGCAACGGTATGCCGTGCTCACGACACGTTCCAGGTGGCTATAACTGGTCTTTTAGTTACCGTCCATGGCGAAGTCTCTCACAGGTGGAAGAAGCTGAATCAGGCCTTCACTCACGTTTGGGCGCCAGTTTGTCGAAATTGATGGCGATGATGGTGATGAGGGTGTGGGTTCGGTCGGGCCCGGCTGGAGATGGACGGCGACGAGAGATCTCTATAAGCAGGTCTTTGGAGCATGCAGTTTATTGCAGAGGGCGTGGGTACAGGGGCACTGCTTAGAGCTGCCAGCTGCAGCTCCAAGCAGGCCCAAGGTGTAAGAGAGGGAGAGAGAGTGAGCGAGAGAGCTAGAGCAAGAGGCTGAGAGCTAAGAGTGTAAAGAGCAAGAGAGACAAACTAAGAGGAGAGCTGAATTAAGAGGAAGAAGAAGAGCAAGAGAGTTACTAAGAGAGCTACTAAGAGGAGAAGAGCATTACTAAGAGAGCTACTAAGAGAGTTACTAAGAGCGTTACTAAGAGGAGAAGAGCATTACTAAGAGGAGAGGAGTTAAGAGAGCGAGGAGCTTGTTACAATACAATAAATCATCTTCTGTAGTGAATATTCTAATTCTCAGTAGCCAATCTAATACAAGGTACAAATCCTATAGCATTTACATACAGCCTATAAGAGTTCTTACATTACCATAGAGTGTTACATTTTAACTTCTAAAAACTACTCTTTGGACCCCTTCTGCTGAGCTAGTAGGGTCTGCTCTGACCCTTGGACCTGTCTGCAAGCAGAGGGTATTGTTCAATCAAGAGGGGATTACCTTCAGCCGGCTATACCATTGTTTTCCAGTTGTTCAGTAACTAAGACTCTATATCTCAAAGATGGCCTTCATTTCGATGTCGCTCACAGTTTTCATATTCCCAGAATCTTTTGTTAGGCAATCATATTTATAAGGCTTTCCTGTTTCATCTTCCCCAACAACAAAGGCTCACCTGGGAGCCACGGGTCACAAAGCACCGTGGGCTCTGTGCAGCCCCGCTGTGTCACAATGGCCGCTGGCTTCCACGAGCCCCCGCAGTGTCCCAGTGGGCCCCGTGGCTTTAGGAGTGGGTGGCTGGGAGTTGGTGCCAGCGGCTGGGGGAGCAGCAGCAGGGACTGTGTGTGGACAGTGCCATGGCCACTTGTGTGGCCACTGGTGTCTCTGTGCCAGGCACAGCCGTGGTGTGTAACACCGGCTCTGGGTCCTTTGGCTGTGCAGGTGGCAGTCACGGCCTGGAGCAGGGCTGCTCCCGGGGGACAGCCTGGGGCAGGAGGCTGCTGGAGATTCATTCCCCACACTCCTTGTCATGAGGTGCTCAGAGTGATTGGAAAGGCTGTTGGCAGCAGGCAGTTCTCTGGGTTCAAGCTGTGGAGCTGTCAGCGGGAATGCAAAGGCCAAGCTGGTGAGCCTTTTGTCCTGGTGCCTTTAGTGTGTGAGCAGTCCCTGGTGCCGTTGTCTTTGGATCCTGAGTGTGGGAGAGGCAAGGCTTAGGATGGTGCGTAGAGCTGAGAAGGAAAGTGCCGAGAGCAGCATGTGTGCTGCTGCTTTGAGGGGTGCAGTTGAAGTTGTAGGCAGCAAGAGCTTTCTCAGCTGGCCCTTTTGTGAGCTCTGCTTTTGCCAGATGACTTCCATCTTACCCTCTTACCATCTTAGCCTCTCATTTTTGCATATCCCAAACCCCCTTCCAAACATCCAGCAGCTGCTTGTAAAGAAGAAGTCCTAGAACAAAAAGCCAGTGCTGCCTTTCATAGCCCCTTTGCTGTCTATGAAGTAGAGGAAAGAAGCTAGTGAGACGCACTTTCTTTCTCAACTCCATAGAGCGCATCCTTCTCTCAAGGTGGCAGAGTCCTTGGCGGAAGTGAAGCATCTGCAGCTGCAGTTCAGACTGAGAGATGTGCCAGGACAGGAAACATTTGCTGACCTTCCCTGTTCCCTGTGCAACATGATTCTCGCATCCCAGTCACTTTCACATACCTTCGGTATCCCTGAGTCCAAGCAGCTAAAGCTCACAGAGACAGAAGTGTCAGGAAGGAAAACATTCCAAAAGCACCCCCTTCTCTTATCAGCATATAAATTGTGCACAACAGGCTGCGGCACCGAACCTTCCTTCTCAGATAGACATGCCATCACACTTTTCACTCTTGCAGCTCGGTTGAAAAGCTCCAGCAGCTGCTCCCGCAATAGCAAAAGGTTCTAGAAGTGAAAGCCAGTTTGGGGCTGCACCTTCTCCTTGCCGCATGTAAGCCACACCAAACTCCCTGATGCACTCTGTCCTCCCCTTCTCAAAGGAGTAGACGGTGGCATCAGGACACACCTGTGTCCCAGCAGCTGGGTGCCCAGCCGGGAGCAGGAGCAGGGCTGGGGCTGCTCCCAAAGTTGCCCCGCCCCAATGCCAGAGCCGGACATATGCTGAGGGGGGGCTGGATCAGGCTTTATTGTCCAGCTGCATGCCAGGAGTGAGCACAAAATCTACCTGCATTCTCTGCAGCATGCCATCCTGGAGCAGAGCCATTGCCAAAGGAAGCCGTGAGCCCGTGCCAAGCCAGTGCCGGAGTGGGATCCTAGCAGCACCTGTGGAAGCCGGGAGAGAGGAGCCCACCTGGAGCAGGTTCGTGCAGGATTAATCATCCCGTGGCTTCCCACCAGGGTCCTGTTGCTTCCAAAAGGCCCCACAGCGTCACTGTGGCCCCTCGGTTCCACCAGGTTCCATAGCGTCACTGTGGTGCCCAGGGTTCCGTCAGCTTCGCCAGCATCCCCACGGTCTGCAGAGCTCCCCGAGCTTCTGTGGTGTCACAGTGGAGGCAGGGTTGCATCAGGTTCCATAGCATCAGCACGGTCTCCAGGGCTCCCAGAGGTTCTGTGGTGTCACAGTGGAGGCAGGGTTGCATCAGGTTCCATAGCATCACCACAGTCTCCAGGGCTCCCTGAGCTTCTGTGGTGTCACAGTGGAGGCAGGGTTGCATCAGGTTCCATAGCATCAGCACGGTCTCCAGGGCTCCCAGAGGTTCTGTGGTGTCACAGAGGAGGCAGGGTTGCATCAGGTTCCATAGCATCACCACGGTCTCCAGGGCTCCAAGAGCTTCTGTGGTGTCACAGAGGAGGCAGGGTTGCATCAGGTTCAATAGCATCAGCACGGTCTCCAGGGCTCCCCTGAGCTTCTGTGGTGGTGTCACAGAGGAGCCAGGCTTCCTTGTAGTTCCCCAGCATCACAAAGGCTCTCCTGGGAGCCACGGGTCACAAAGCACCGTGGGCTCTGTGCAGCCCCGCTGTGTCACAATGGCCGCTGGCTTCCACGAGCCCCCGCAGTGTCCCAGTGGGCCCCGTGGCTTTAGGAGTGGGTGGCTGGGAGTTGGTGCCAGCGGCTGGGGGAGCAGCAGCAGGGACTGTGTGTGGACAGTGCCATGGCCACTTGTGTGGCCACTGGTGTCTCTGTGTCAGGCACAGCCGTGGTGTGTAACACCGGCTCTGGGTCCTTTGGCTGTGCAGGTGGCAGTCACGGCCTGGAGCAGGGCTGCTCCCGGGGGACAGCCTGGGGCAGGAGGCTGCTGGAGATTCATTCCCCACACTCCTTGTCATGAGGTGCTCAGAGTGATTGGAAAGGCTGTTGGCAGCAGGCAGTTCTCTGGGTTCAAGCTGTGGAGCTGTCAGCGGGAATGCAAAGGCCAAGCTGGTGAGCCTTTTGTCCTGGTGCCTTTAGTGTGTGAGCAGTCCCTGGTGCCGTTGTCTTTGGATCCTGAGTGTGGGAGAGGCAAGGCTTAGGATGGTGCGTAGAGCTGAGAAGGAAAGTGCCGAGAGCAGCGTGTGTGCTGCTGCTTTGAGGGGTGCAGTTGAAGTTGTAGGCAGCAAGAGCTTTCTCAGCTGGCCCTTTTGTGAGCTCTGCTTTTGCCAGATGACTTCCATCTTACCCTCTTACCATCTTAGCCTCTCATTTTTGCATATCCCAAACCCCCTTCCAAACATCCAGCAGCTGCTTGTAAAGAAGAAGTCCTAGAACAAAAAGCCAGTGCTGCCTTTCATAGCCCCTTTGCTGTCTATGAAGTAGAGGAAAGAAGCTAGTGAGACGCACTTTCTTTCTCAACTCCATAGAGCGCATCCTTCTCTCAAGGTGGCAGAGTCCTTGGCGGAAGTGAAGCATCTGCAGCTGCAGTTCAGACTGAGAGATGTGCCAGGACAGGAAACATTTGCTGACCTTCCCTGTTCCCTGTGCAACATGATTCTCGCATCCCAGTCACTTTCACATACCTTCGGTATCCCTGAGTCCAAGCAGCTAAAGCTCACAGAGACAGAAGTGTCAGGAAGGAAAACGTTGCAAAAGCACCCCCTTCTCTTATCAGCATATAAATTGTGCACAACAGGCTGCGGCACCGAACCTTCCTTCTCAGATAGACATGCCATCACACTTTTCACTCTTGCAGCTCGGTTGAAAAGCTCCAGCAGCTGCTCCCGCAATAGCAAAAGGTTCTAGAAGTGAAAGCCAGTTTGGGGCTGCACCTTCTCCTTGCCGCATGTAAGCCACACCAAACTCCCTGATGCACTCTGTCCTCCCCTTCTCAAAGGAGTAGACGGTGGCATCAGGACACACCTGTGTCCCAGCAGCTGGGTGCCCAGCCGGGAGCAGGAGCAGGGCTGGGGCTGCTCCCAAAGTTGCCCCGCCCCAATGCCAGAGCCGGACATATGCTGAGGGGGGGCTGGATCAGGCTTTATTGTCCAGCTGCATGCCAGGAGTGAGCACAAAATCTACCTGCATTCTCTGCAGCATGCCATCCTGGAGCAGAGCCATTGCCAAAGGAAGCCGTGAGCCCGTGCCAAGCCAGTGCCGGAGTGGGATCCTAGCAGCACCTGTGGAAGCCGGGAGAGAGGAGCCCACCTGGAGCAGGTTCGTGCAGGATTAATCATCCCGTGGCTTCCCACCAGGGTCCTGTTGCTTCCAAAAGGCCCCACAGCGTCACTGTGGCCCCTCGGTTCCACCAGGTTCCATAGCGTCACTGTGGTGCCCAGGGTTCCGTCAGCTTCGCCAGCATCCCCACGGTCTGCAGAGCTCCCCGAGCTTCTGTGGTGTCACAGTGGAGGCAGGGTTGCATCAGGTTCCATAGCATCAGCACGGTCTCCAGGGCTCCCAGAGGTTCTGTGGTGTCACAGTGGAGGCAGGGTTGCATCAGGTTCCATAGCATCACCACAGTCTCCAGGGCTCCCTGAGCTTCTGTGGTGTCACAGTGGAGGCAGGGTTGCATCAGGTTCCATAGCATCAGCACGGTCTCCAGGGCTCCCAGAGGTTCTGTGGTGTCACAGAGGAGGCAGGGTTGCATCAGGTTCCATAGCATCACCACGGTCTCCAGGGCTCCAAGAGCTTCTGTGGTGTCACAGAGGAGGCAGGGTTGCATCAGGTTCAATAGCATCAGCACGGTCTCCAGGGCTCCCCTGAGCTTCTGTGGTGGTGTCACAGAGGAGCCAGGCTTCCTTGTAGTTCCCCAGCATCACAAAGGCTCTCCTGGGAGCCACGGGTCACAAAGCACCGTGGGCTCTGTGCAGCCCCGCTGTGTCACAATGGCCGCTGGCTTCCACGAGCCCCCGCAGTGTCCCAGTGGGCCCCGTGGCTTTAGGAGTGGGTGGCTGGGAGTTGGTGCCAGCGGCTGGGGGAGCAGCAGCAGGGACTGTGTGTGGACAGTGCCATGGCCACTTGTGTGGCCACTGGTGTCTCTGTGCCAGGCACAGCCGTGGTGTGTAACACCGGCTCTGGGTCCTTTGGCTGTGCAGGTGGCAGTCACGGCCTGGAGCAGGGCTGCTCCCGGGGGACAGCCTGGGGCAGGAGGCTGCTGGAGATTCATTCCCCACACTCCTTGTCATGAGGTGCTCAGAGTGATTGGAAAGGCTGTTGGCAGCAGGCAGTTCTCTGGGTTCAAGCTGTGGAGCTGTCAGCGGGAATGCAAAGGCCAAGCTGGTGAGCCTTTTGTCCTGGTGCCTTTAGTGTGTGAGCAGTCCCTGGTGCCGTTGTCTTTGGATCCTGAGTGTGGGAGAGGCAAGGCTTAGGATGGTGCGTAGAGCTGAGAAGGAAAGTGCCGAGAGCAGCATGTGTGCTGCTGCTTTGAGGGGTGCAGTTGAAGTTGTAGGCAGCAAGAGCTTTCACAGCTGGCCCTTTTGTGAGCTCTGCTTTTGCCAGATGACTTCCATCTTACCCTCTTACCATCTTAGCCTCTCATTTTTGCATATCCCAAACCCCCTTCCAAACATCCAGCAGCTGCTTGTAAAGAAGAAGTCCTAGAACAAAAAGCCAGTGCTGCCTTTCATAGCCCCTTTGCTGTCTATGAAGTAGAGGAAAGAAGCTAGTGAGACGCACTTTCTTTCTCAACTCCATAGAGCGCATCCTTCTCTCAAGGTGGCAGAGTCCTTGGCGGAAGTGAAGCATCTGCAGCTGCAGTTCAGACTGAGAGATGTGCCAGGACAGGAAACATTTGCTGACCTTCCCTGTTCCCTGTGCAACATGATTCTCGCATCCCAGTCACTTTCACATACCTTCGGTATCCCTGAGTCCAAGCAGCTAAAGCTCACAGAGACAGAAGTGTCAGGAAGGAAAACATTCCAAAAGCACCCCCTTCTCTTATCAGCATATAAATTGTGCACAACAGGCTGCGGCACCGAACCTTCCTTCTCAGATAGACATGCCATCACACTTTTCACTCTTGCAGCTCGGTTGAAAAGCTCCAGCAGCTGCTCCCGCAATAGCAAAAGGTTCTAGAAGTGAAAGCCAGTTTGGGGCTGCACCTTCTCCTTGCCGCATGTAAGCCACACCAAACTCCCTGATGCACTCTGTCCTCCCCTTCTCAAAGGAGTAGACGGTGGCATCAGGACACACCTGTGTCCCAGCAGCTGGGTGCCCAGCCGGGAGCAGGAGCAGGGCTGGGGCTGCTCCCAAAGTTGCCCCGCCCCAATGCCAGAGCCGGACATATGCTGAGGGGGGGCTGGATCAGGCTTTATTGTCCAGCTGCATGCCAGGAGTGAGCACAAAATCTACCTGCATTCTCTGCAGCATGCCATCCTGGAGCAGAGCCATTGCCAAAGGAAGCCGTGAGCCCGTGCCAAGCCAGTGCCGGAGTGGGATCCTAGCAGCACCTGTGGAAGCCGGGAGAGAGGAGCCCACCTGGAGCAGGTTCGTGCAGGATTAATCATCCCGTGGCTTCCCACCAGGGTCCTGTTGCTTCCAAAAGGCCCCACAGCGTCACTGTGGCCCCTCGGTTCCACCAGGTTCCATAGCGTCACTGTGGTGCCCAGGGTTCCGTCAGCTTCGCCAGCATCCCCACGGTCTGCAGAGCTCCCCGAGCTTCTGTGGTGTCACAGTGGAGGCAGGGTTGCATCAGGTTCCATAGCATCAGCACGGTCTCCAGGGCTCCCAGAGGTTCTGTGGTGTCACAGTGGAGGCAGGGTTGCATCAGGTTCCATAGCATCACCACAGTCTCCAGGGCTCCCTGAGCTTCTGTGGTGTCACAGTGGAGGCAGGGTTGCATCAGGTTCCATAGCATCAGCACGGTCTCCAGGGCTCCCAGAGGTTCTGTGGTGTCACAGAGGAGGCAGGGTTGCATCAGGTTCCATAGCATCACCACGGTCTCCAGGGCTCCAAGAGCTTCTGTGGTGTCACAGAGGAGGCAGGGTTGCATCAGGTTCAATAGCATCAGCACGGTCTCCAGGGCTCCCCTGAGCTTCTGTGGTGGTGTCACAGAGGAGCCAGGCTTCCTTGTAGTTCCCCAGCATCACAAAGGCTCTCCTGGGAGCCACGGGTCACAAAGCACCGTGGGCTCTGTGCAGCCCCGCTGTGTCACAATGGCCGCTGGCTTCCACGAGCCCCCGCAGTGTCCCAGTGGGCCCCGTGGCTTTAGGAGTGGGTGGCTGGGAGTTGGTGCCAGCGGCTGGGGGAGCAGCAGCAGGGACTGTGTGTGGACAGTGCCATGGCCACTTGTGTGGCCACTGGTGTCTCTGTGTCAGGCACAGCCGTGGTGTGTAACACCGGCTCTGGGTCCTTTGGCTGTGCAGGTGGCAGTCACGGCCTGGAGCAGGGCTGCTCCCGGGGGACAGCCTGGGGCAGGAGGCTGCTGGAGATTCATTCCCCACACTCCTTGTCATGAGGTGCTCAGAGTGATTGGAAAGGCTGTTGGCAGCAGGCAGTTCTCTGGGTTCAAGCTGTGGAGCTGTCAGCGGGAATGCAAAGGCCAAGCTGGTGAGCCTTTTGTCCTGGTGCCTTTAGTGTGTGAGCAGTCCCTGGTGCCGTTGTCTTTGGATCCTGAGTGTGGGAGAGGCAAGGCTTAGGATGGTGCGTAGAGCTGAGAAGGAAAGTGCCGAGAGCAGCGTGTGTGCTGCTGCTTTGAGGGGTGCAGTTGAAGTTGTAGGCAGCAAGAGCTTTCTCAGCTGGCCCTTTTGTGAGCTCTGCTTTTGCCAGATGACTTCCATCTTACCCTCTTACCATCTTAGCCTCTCATTTTTGCATATCCCAAACCCCCTTCCAAACATCCAGCAGCTGCTTGTAAAGAAGAAGTCCTAGAACAAAAAGCCAGTGCTGCCTTTCATAGCCCCTTTGCTGTCTATGAAGTAGAGGAAAGAAGCTAGTGAGACGCACTTTCTTTCTCAACTCCATAGAGCGCATCCTTCTCTCAAGGTGGCAGAGTCCTTGGCGGAAGTGAAGCATCTGCAGCTGCAGTTCAGACTGAGAGATGTGCCAGGACAGGAAACATTTGCTGACCTTCCCTGTTCCCTGTGCAACATGATTCTCGCATCCCAGTCACTTTCACATACCTTCGGTATCCCTGAGTCCAAGCAGCTAAAGCTCACAGAGACAGAAGTGTCAGGAAGGAAAACGTTGCAAAAGCACCCCCTTCTCTTATCAGCATATAAATTGTGCACAACAGGCTGCGGCACCGAACCTTCCTTCTCAGATAGACATGCCATCACACTTTTCACTCTTGCAGCTCGGTTGAAAAGCTCCAGCAGCTGCTCCCGCAATAGCAAAAGGTTCTAGAAGTGAAAGCCAGTTTGGGGCTGCACCTTCTCCTTGCCGCATGTAAGCCACACCAAACTCCCTGATGCACTCTGTCCTCCCCTTCTCAAAGGAGTAGACGGTGGCATCAGGACACACCTGTGTCCCAGCAGCTGGGTGCCCAGCCGGGAGCAGGAGCAGGGCTGGGGCTGCTCCCAAAGTTGCCCCGCCCCAATGCCAGAGCCGGACATATGCTGAGGGGGGGCTGGATCAGGCTTTATTGTCCAGCTGCATGCCAGGAGTGAGCACAAAATCTACCTGCATTCTCTGCAGCATGCCATCCTGGAGCAGAGCCATTGCCAAAGGAAGCCGTGAGCCCGTGCCAAGCCAGTGCCGGAGTGGGATCCTAGCAGCACCTGTGGAAGCCGGGAGAGAGGAGCCCACCTGGAGCAGGTTCGTGCAGGATTAATCATCCCGTGGCTTCCCACCAGGGTCCTGTTGCTTCCAAAAGGCCCCACAGCGTCACTGTGGCCCCTCGGTTCCACCAGGTTCCATAGCGTCACTGTGGTGCCCAGGGTTCCGTCAGCTTCGCCAGCATCCCCACGGTCTGCAGAGCTCCCCGAGCTTCTGTGGTGTCACAGTGGAGGCAGGGTTGCATCAGGTTCCATAGCATCAGCACGGTCTCCAGGGCTCCCAGAGGTTCTGTGGTGTCACAGTGGAGGCAGGGTTGCATCAGGTTCCATAGCATCACCACAGTCTCCAGGGCTCCCTGAGCTTCTGTGGTGTCACAGTGGAGGCAGGGTTGCATCAGGTTCCATAGCATCAGCACGGTCTCCAGGGCTCCCAGAGGTTCTGTGGTGTCACAGAGGAGGCAGGGTTGCATCAGGTTCCATAGCATCACCACGGTCTCCAGGGCTCCAAGAGCTTCTGTGGTGTCACAGAGGAGGCAGGGTTGCATCAGGTTCCATAGCATCAGCACGGTCTCCAGGGCTCCCCTGAGCTTCTGTGGTGGTGTCACAGAGGAGCCAGGCTTCCTTGTAGTTCCCCAGCATCACAAAGGCTCTCCTGGGAGCCACGGGTCACAAAGCACCGTGGGCTCTGTGCAGCCCCGCTGTGTCACAATGGCCGCTGGCTTCCACGAGCCCCCGCAGTGTCCCAGTGGGCCCCGTGGCTTTAGGAGTGGGTGGCTGGGAGTTGGTGCCAGCGGCTGGGGGAGCAGCAGCAGGGACTGTGTGTGGACAGTGCCATGGCCACTTGTGTGGCCACTGGTGTCTCTGTGCCAGGCACAGCCGTGGTGTGTAACACCGGCTCTGGGTCCTTTGGCTGTGCAGGTGGCAGTCACGGCCTGGAGCAGGGCTGCTCCCGGGGGACAGCCTGGGGCAGGAGGCTGCTGGAGATTCATTCCCCACACTCCTTGTCATGAGGTGCTCAGAGTGATTGGAAAGGCTGTTGGCAGCAGGCAGTTCTCTGGGTTCAAGCTGTGGAGCTGTCAGCGGGAATGCAAAGGCCAAGCTGGTGAGCCTTTTGTCCTGGTGCCTTTAGTGTGTGAGCAGTCCCTGGTGCCGTTGTCTTTGGATCCTGAGTGTGGGAGAGGCAAGGCTTAGGATGGTGCGTAGAGCTGAGAAGGAAAGTGCCGAGAGCAGCATGTGTGCTGCTGCTTTGAGGGGTGCAGTTGAAGTTGTAGGCAGCAAGAGCTTTCACAGCTGGCCCTTTTGTGAGCTCTGCTTTTGCCAGATGACTTCCATCTTACCCTCTTACCATCTTAGCCTCTCATTTTTGCATATCCCAAACCCCCTTCCAAACATCCAGCAGCTGCTTGTAAAGAAGAAGTCCTAGAACAAAAAGCCAGTGCTGCCTTTCATAGCCCCTTTGCTGTCTATGAAGTAGAGGAAAGAAGCTAGTGAGACGCACTTTCTTTCTCAACTCCATAGAGCGCATCCTTCTCTCAAGGTGGCAGAGTCCTTGGCGGAAGTGAAGCATCTGCAGCTGCAGTTCAGACTGAGAGATGTGCCAGGACAGGAAACATTTGCTGACCTTCCCTGTTCCCTGTGCAACATGATTCTCGCATCCCAGTCACTTTCACATACCTTCGGTATCCCTGAGTCCAAGCAGCTAAAGCTCACAGAGACAGAAGTGTCAGGAAGGAAAACATTCCAAAAGCACCCCCTTCTCTTATCAGCATATAAATTGTGCACAACAGGCTGCGGCACCGAACCTTCCTTCTCAGATAGACATGCCATCACACTTTTCACTCTTGCAGCTCGGTTGAAAAGCTCCAGCAGCTGCTCCCGCAATAGCAAAAGGTTCTAGAAGTGAAAGCCAGTTTGGGGCTGCACCTTCTCCTTGCCGCATGTAAGCCACACCAAACTCCCTGATGCACTCTGTCCTCCCCTTCTCAAAGGAGTAGACGGTGGCATCAGGACACACCTGTGTCCCAGCAGCTGGGTGCCCAGCCGGGAGCAGGAGCAGGGCTGGGGCTGCTCCCAAAGTTGCCCCGCCCCAATGCCAGAGCCGGACATATGCTGAGGGGGGGCTGGATCAGGCTTTATTGTCCAGCTGCATGCCAGGAGTGAGCACAAAATCTACCTGCATTCTCTGCAGCATGCCATCCTGGAGCAGAGCCATTGCCAAAGGAAGCCGTGAGCCCGTGCCAAGCCAGTGCCGGAGTGGGATCCTAGCAGCACCTGTGGAAGCCGGGAGAGAGGAGCCCACCTGGAGCAGGTTCGTGCAGGATTAATCATCCCGTGGCTTCCCACCAGGGTCCTGTTGCTTCCAAAAGGCCCCACAGCGTCACTGTGGCCCCTCGGTTCCACCAGGTTCCATAGCGTCACTGTGGTGCCCAGGGTTCCGTCAGCTTCGCCAGCATCCCCACGGTCTGCAGAGCTCCCCGAGCTTCTGTGGTGTCACAGTGGAGGCAGGGTTGCATCAGGTTCCATAGCATCAGCACGGTCTCCAGGGCTCCCAGAGGTTCTGTGGTGTCACAGTGGAGGCAGGGTTGCATCAGGTTCCATAGCATCACCACAGTCTCCAGGGCTCCCTGAGCTTCTGTGGTGTCACAGTGGAGGCAGGGTTGCATCAGGTTCCATAGCATCAGCACGGTCTCCAGGGCTCCCAGAGGTTCTGTGGTGTCACAGAGGAGGCAGGGTTGCATCAGGTTCCATAGCATCACCACGGTCTCCAGGGCTCCAAGAGCTTCTGTGGTGTCACAGAGGAGGCAGGGTTGCATCAGGTTCAATAGCATCAGCACGGTCTCCAGGGCTCCCCTGAGCTTCTGTGGTGGTGTCACAGAGGAGCCAGGCTTCCTTGTAGTTCCCCAGCATCACAAAGGCTCTCCTGGGAGCCACGGGTCACAAAGCACCGTGGGCTCTGTGCAGCCCCGCTGTGTCACAATGGCCGCTGGCTTCCACGAGCCCCCGCAGTGTCCCAGTGGGCCCCGTGGCTTTAGGAGTGGGTGGCTGGGAGTTGGTGCCAGCGGCTGGGGGAGCAGCAGCAGGGACTGTGTGTGGACAGTGCCATGGCCACTTGTGTGGCCACTGGTGTCTCTGTGTCAGGCACAGCCGTGGTGTGTAACACCGGCTCTGGGTCCTTTGGCTGTGCAGGTGGCAGTCACGGCCTGGAGCAGGGCTGCTCCCGGGGGACAGCCTGGGGCAGGAGGCTGCTGGAGATTCATTCCCCACACTCCTTGTCATGAGGTGCTCAGAGTGATTGGAAAGGCTGTTGGCAGCAGGCAGTTCTCTGGGTTCAAGCTGTGGAGCTGTCAGCGGGAATGCAAAGGCCAAGCTGGTGAGCCTTTTGTCCTGGTGCCTTTAGTGTGTGAGCAGTCCCTGGTGCCGTTGTCTTTGGATCCTGAGTGTGGGAGAGGCAAGGCTTAGGATGGTGCGTAGAGCTGAGAAGGAAAGTGCCGAGAGCAGCGTGTGTGCTGCTGCTTTGAGGGGTGCAGTTGAAGTTGTAGGCAGCAAGAGCTTTCTCAGCTGGCCCTTTTGTGAGCTCTGCTTTTGCCAGATGACTTCCATCTTACCCTCTTACCATCTTAGCCTCTCATTTTTGCATATCCCAAACCCCCTTCCAAACATCCAGCAGCTGCTTGTAAAGAAGAAGTCCTAGAACAAAAAGCCAGTGCTGCCTTTCATAGCCCCTTTGCTGTCTATGAAGTAGAGGAAAGAAGCTAGTGAGACGCACTTTCTTTCTCAACTCCATAGAGCGCATCCTTCTCTCAAGGTGGCAGAGTCCTTGGCGGAAGTGAAGCATCTGCAGCTGCAGTTCAGACTGAGAGATGTGCCAGGACAGGAAACATTTGCTGACCTTCCCTGTTCCCTGTGCAACATGATTCTCGCATCCCAGTCACTTTCACATACCTTCGGTATCCCTGAGTCCAAGCAGCTAAAGCTCACAGAGACAGAAGTGTCAGGAAGGAAAACGTTGCAAAAGCACCCCCTTCTCTTATCAGCATATAAATTGTGCACAACAGGCTGCGGCACCGAACCTTCCTTCTCAGATAGACATGCCATCACACTTTTCACTCTTGCAGCTCGGTTGAAAAGCTCCAGCAGCTGCTCCCGCAATAGCAAAAGGTTCTAGAAGTGAAAGCCAGTTTGGGGCTGCACCTTCTCCTTGCCGCATGTAAGCCACACCAAACTCCCTGATGCACTCTGTCCTCCCCTTCTCAAAGGAGTAGACGGTGGCATCAGGACACACCTGTGTCCCAGCAGCTGGGTGCCCAGCCGGGAGCAGGAGCAGGGCTGGGGCTGCTCCCAAAGTTGCCCCGCCCCAATGCCAGAGCCGGACATATGCTGAGGGGGGGCTGGATCAGGCTTTATTGTCCAGCTGCATGCCAGGAGTGAGCACAAAATCTACCTGCATTCTCTGCAGCATGCCATCCTGGAGCAGAGCCATTGCCAAAGGAAGCCGTGAGCCCGTGCCAAGCCAGTGCCGGAGTGGGATCCTAGCAGCACCTGTGGAAGCCGGGAGAGAGGAGCCCACCTGGAGCAGGTTCGTGCAGGATTAATCATCCCGTGGCTTCCCACCAGGGTCCTGTTGCTTCCAAAAGGCCCCACAGTGTCACTGTGGCCCCTCGGTTCCACCAGGTTCCATAGCGTCACTGTGGTGCCCAGGGTTCCGTCAGCTTCGCCAGCATCCCCACGGTCTGCAGAGCTCCCCGAGCTTCTGTGGTGTCACAGTGGAGGCAGGGTTGCATCAGGTTCCATAGCATCAGCACGGTCTCCAGGGCTCCCAGAGGTTCTGTGGTGTCACAGTGGAGGCAGGGTTGCATCAGGTTCCATAGCATCACCACAGTCTCCAGGGCTCCCTGAGCTTCTGTGGTGTCACAGTGGAGGCAGGGTTGCATCAGGTTCCATAGCATCAGCACGGTCTCCAGGGCTCCCAGAGGTTCTGTGGTGTCACAGAGGAGGCAGGGTTGCATCAGGTTCCATAGCATCACCACGGTCTCCAGGGCTCCAAGAGCTTCTGTGGTGTCACAGAGGAGGCAGGGTTGCATCAGGTTCAATAGCATCAGCACGGTCTCCAGGGCTCCCCTGAGCTTCTGTGGTGGTGTCACAGAGGAGCCAGGCTTCCTTGTAGTTCCCCAGCATCACAAAGGCTCTCCTGGGAGCCACGGGTCACAAAGCACCGTGGGCTCTGTGCAGCCCCGCTGTGTCACAATGGCCGCTGGCTTCCACGAGCCCCCGCAGTGTCCCAGTGGGCCCCGTGGCTTTAGGAGTGGGTGGCTGGGAGTTGGTGCCAGCGGCTGGGGGAGCAGCAGCAGGGACTGTGTGTGGACAGTGCCATGGCCACTTGTGTGGCCACTGGTGTCTCTGTGCCAGGCACAGCCGTGGTGTGTAACACCGGCTCTGGGTCCTTTGGCTGTGCAGGTGGCAGTCACGGCCTGGAGCAGGGCTGCTCCCGGGGGACAGCCTGGGGCAGGAGGCTGCTGGAGATTCATTCCCCACACTCCTTGTCATGAGGTGCTCAGAGTGATTGGAAAGGCTGTTGGCAGCAGGCAGTTCTCTGGGTTCAAGCTGTGGAGCTGTCAGCGGGAATGCAAAGGCCAAGCTGGTGAGCCTTTTGTCCTGGTGCCTTTAGTGTGTGAGCAGTCCCTGGTGCCGTTGTCTTTGGATCCTGAGTGTGGGAGAGGCAAGGCTTAGGATGGTGCGTAGAGCTGAGAAGGAAAGTGCCGAGAGCAGCATGTGTGCTGCTGCTTTGAGGGGTGCAGTTGAAGTTGTAGGCAGCAAGAGCTTTCTCAGCTGGCCCTTTTGTGAGCTCTGCTTTTGCCAGATGACTTCCATCTTACCCTCTTACCATCTTAGCCTCTCATTTTTGCATATCCCAAACCCCCTTCCAAACATCCAGCAGCTGCTTGTAAAGAAGAAGTCCTAGAACAAAAAGCCAGTGCTGCCTTTCATAGCCCCTTTGCTGTCTATGAAGTAGAGGAAAGAAGCTAGTGAGACGCACTTTCTTTCTCAACTCCATAGAGCGCATCCTTCTCTCAAGGTGGCAGAGTCCTTGGCGGAAGTGAAGCATCTGCAGCTGCAGTTCAGACTGAGAGATGTGCCAGGACAGGAAACATTTGCTGACCTTCCCTGTTCCCTGTGCAACATGATTCTCGCATCCCAGTCACTTTCACATACCTTCGGTATCCCTGAGTCCAAGCAGCTAAAGCTCACAGAGACAGAAGTGTCAGGAAGGAAAACGTTCCAAAAGCACCCCCTTCTCTTATCAGCATATAAATTGTGCACAACAGGCTGCGGCACCGAACCTTCCTTCTCAGATAGACATGCCATCACACTTTTCACTCTTGCAGCTCGGTTGAAAAGCTCCAGCAGCTGCTCCCGCAATAGCAAAAGGTTCTAGAAGTGAAAGCCAGTTTGGGGCTGCACCTTCTCCTTGCCGCATGTAAGCCACACCAAACTCCCTGATGCACTCTGTCCTCCCCTTCTCAAAGGAGTAGACGGTGGCATCAGGACACACCTGTGTCCCAGCAGCTGGGTGCCCAGCCGGGAGCAGGAGCAGGGCTGGGGCTGCTCCCAAAGTTGCCCCGCCCCAATGCCAGAGCCGGACATATGCTGAGGGGGGGCTGGATCAGGCTTTATTGTCCAGCTGCATGCCAGGAGTGAGCACAAAATCTACCTGCATTCTCTGCAGCATGCCATCCTGGAGCAGAGCCATTGCCAAAGGAAGCCGTGAGCCCGTGCCAAGCCAGTGCCGGAGTGGGATCCTAGCAGCACCTGTGGAAGCCGGGAGAGAGGAGCCCACCTGGAGCAGGTTCGTGCAGGATTAATCATCCCGTGGCTTCCCACCAGGGTCCTGTTGCTTCCAAAAGGCCCCACAGCGTCACTGTGGCCCCTCGGTTCCACCAGGTTCCATAGCGTCACTGTGGTGCCCAGGGTTCCGTCAGCTTCGCCAGCATCCCCACGGTCTGCAGAGCTCCCCGAGCTTCTGTGGTGTCACAGTGGAGGCAGGGTTGCATCAGGTTCCATAGCATCAGCACGGTCTCCAGGGCTCCCAGAGGTTCTGTGGTGTCACAGTGGAGGCAGGGTTGCATCAGGTTCCATAGCATCACCACAGTCTCCAGGGCTCCCTGAGCTTCTGTGGTGTCACAGTGGAGGCAGGGTTGCATCAGGTTCCATAGCATCAGCACGGTCTCCAGGGCTCCCAGAGGTTCTGTGGTGTCACAGAGGAGGCAGGGTTGCATCAGGTTCCATAGCATCACCACGGTCTCCAGGGCTCCAAGAGCTTCTGTGGTGTCACAGAGGAGGCAGGGTTGCATCAGGTTCAATAGCATCAGCACGGTCTCCAGGGCTCCCCTGAGCTTCTGTGGTGGTGTCACAGAGGAGCCAGGCTTCCTTGTAGTTCCCCAGCATCACAAAGGCTCTCCTGGGAGCCACGGGTCACAAAGCACCGTGGGCTCTGTGCAGCCCCGCTGTGTCACAATGGCCGCTGGCTTCCACGAGCCCCCGCAGTGTCCCAGTGGGCCCCGTGGCTTTAGGAGTGGGTGGCTGGGAGTTGGTGCCAGCGGCTGGGGGAGCAGCAGCAGGGACTGTGTGTGGACAGTGCCATGGCCACTTGTGTGGCCACTGGTGTCTCTGTGCCAGGCACAGCCGTGGTGTGTAACACCGGCTCTGGGTCCTTTGGCTGTGCAGGTGGCAGTCACGGCCTGGAGCAGGGCTGCTCCCGGGGGACAGCCTGGGGCAGGAGGCTGCTGGAGATTCATTCCCCACACTCCTTGTCATGAGGTGCTCAGAGTGATTGGAAAGGCTGTTGGCAGCAGGCAGTTCTCTGGGTTCAAGCTGTGGAGCTGTCAGCGGGAATGCAAAGGCCAAGCTGGTGAGCCTTTTGTCCTGGTGCCTTTAGTGTGTGAGCAGTCCCTGGTGCCGTTGTCTTTGGATCCTGAGTGTGGGAGAGGCAAGGCTTAGGATGGTGCGTAGAGCTGAGAAGGAAAGTGCCGAGAGCAGCGTGTGTGCTGCTGCTTTGAGGGGTGCAGTTGAAGTTGTAGGCAGCAAGAGCTTTCTCAGCTGGCCCTTTTGTGAGCTCTGCTTTTGCCAGATGACTTCCATCTTACCCTCTTACCATCTTAGCCTCTCATTTTTGCATATCCCAAACCCCCTTCCAAACATCCAGCAGCTGCTTGTAAAGAAGAAGTCCTAGAACAAAAAGCCAGTGCTGCCTTTCATAGCCCCTTTGCTGTCTATGAAGTAGAGGAAAGAAGCTAGTGAGACGCACTTTCTTTCTCAACTCCATAGAGCGCATCCTTCTCTCAAGGTGGCAGAGTCCTTGGCGGAAGTGAAGCATCTGCAGCTGCAGTTCAGACTGAGAGATGTGCCAGGACAGGAAACATTTGCTGACCTTCCCTGTTCCCTGTGCAACATGATTCTCGCATCCCAGTCACTTTCACATACCTTCGGTATCCCTGAGTCCAAGCAGCTAAAGCTCACAGAGACAGAAGTGTCAGGAAGGAAAACGTTCCAAAAGCACCCCCTTCTCTTATCAGCATATAAATTGTGCACAACAGGCTGCGGCACCGAACCTTCCTTCTCAGATAGACATGCCATCACACTTTTCACTCTTGCAGCTCGGTTGAAAAGCTCCAGCAGCTGCTCCCGCAATAGCAAAAGGTTCTAGAAGTGAAAGCCAGTTTGGGGCTGCACCTTCTCCTTGCCGCATGTAAGCCACACCAAACTCCCTGATGCACTCTGTCCTCCCCTTCTCAAAGGAGTAGACGGTGGCATCAGGACACACCTGTGTCCCAGCAGCTGGGTGCCCAGCCGGGAGCAGGAGCAGGGCTGGGGCTGCTCCCAAAGTTGCCCCGCCCCAATGCCAGAGCCGGACATATGCTGAGGGGGGGCTGGATCAGGCTTTATTGTCCAGCTGCATGCCAGGAGTGAGCACAAAATCTACCTGCATTCTCTGCAGCATGCCATCCTGGAGCAGAGCCATTGCCAAAGGAAGCCGTGAGCCCGTGCCAAGCCAGTGCCGGAGTGGGATCCTAGCAGCACCTGTGGAAGCCGGGAGAGAGGAGCCCACCTGGAGCAGGTTCGTGCAGGATTAATCATCCCGTGGCTTCCCACCAGGGTCCTGTGTCTTCCAAAAGGCCCCACAGCGTCACTGTGGCCCCTCGGTTCCACCAGGTTCCATAGCGTCACTGTGGTGCCCAGGGTTCCGTCAGCTTCGCCAGCATCCCCACGGTCTGCAGAGCTCCCCGAGCTTCTGTGGTGTCACAGTGGAGGCAGGGTTGCATCAGGTTCCATAGCATCAGCACGGTCTCCAGGGCTCCCAGAGGTTCTGTGGTGTCACAGTGGAGGCAGGGTTGCATCAGGTTCCATAGCATCACCACAGTCTCCAGGGCTCCCTGAGCTTCTGTGGTGTCACAGAGGAGGCAGGGTTGCATCAGGTTCCATAGCATCAGCACGGTCTCCAGGGCTCCCAGAGGTTCTGTGGTGTCACAGAGGAGGCAGGGTTGCATCAGGTTCCATAGCATCACCACGGTCTCCAGGGCTCCAAGAGCTTCTGTGGTGTCACAGAGGAGGCAGGGTTGCATCAGGTTCAATAGCATCAGCACGGTCTCCAGGGCTCCCCTGAGCTTCTGTGGTGGTGTCACAGAGGAGCCAGGCTTCCTTGTAGTTCCCCAGCATCACAAAGGCTCTCCTGGGAGCCACGGGTCACAAAGCACCGTGGGCTCTGTGCAGCCCCGCTGTGTCACAATGGCCGCTGGCTTCCACGAGCCCCCGCAGTGTCCCAGTGGGCCCCGTGGCTTTAGGAGTGGGTGGCTGGGAGTTGGTGCCAGCGGCTGGGGGAGCAGCAGCAGGGACTGTGTGTGGACAGTGCCATGGCCACTTGTGTGGCCACTGGTGTCTCTGTGCCAGGCACAGCCGTGGTGTGTAACACCGGCTCTGGGTCCTTTGGCTGTGCAGGTGGCAGTCACGGCCTGGAGCAGGGCTGCTCCCGGGGGACAGCCTGGGGCAGGAGGCTGCTGGAGATTCATTCCCCACACTCCTTGTCATGAGGTGCTCAGAGTGATTGGAAAGGCTGTTGGCAGCAGGCAGTTCTCTGGGTTCAAGCTGTGGAGCTGTCAGCGGGAATGCAAAGGCCAAGCTGGTGAGCCTTTTGTCCTGGTGCCTTTAGTGTGTGAGCAGTCCCTGGTGCCGTTGTCTTTGGATCCTGAGTGTGGGAGAGGCAAGGCTTAGGATGGTGCGTAGAGCTGAGAAGGAAAGTGCCGAGAGCAGCGTGTGTGCTGCTGCTTTGAGGGGTGCAGTTGAAGTTGTAGGCAGCAAGAGCTTTCTCAGCTGGCCCTTTTGTGAGCTCTGCTTTTGCCAGATGACTTCCATCTTACCCTCTTACCATCTTAGCCTCTCATTTTTGCATATCCCAAACCCCCTTCCAAACATCCAGCAGCTGCTTGTAAAGAAGAAGTCCTAGAACAAAAAGCCAGTGCTGCCTTTCATAGCCCCTTTGCTGTCTATGAAGTAGAGGAAAGAAGCTAGTGAGACGCACTTTCTTTCTCAACTCCATAGAGCGCATCCTTCTCTCAAGGTGGCAGAGTCCTTGGCGGAAGTGAAGCATCTGCAGCTGCAGTTCAGACTGAGAGATGTGCCAGGACAGGAAACATTTGCTGACCTTCCCTGTTCCCTGTGCAACATGATTCTCGCATCCCAGTCACTTTCACATACCTTCGGTATCCCTGAGTCCAAGCAGCTAAAGCTCACAGAGACAGAAGTGTCAGGAAGGAAAACGTTCCAAAAGCACCCCCTTCTCTTATCAGCATATAAATTGTGCACAACAGGCTGCGGCACCGAACCTTCCTTCTCAGATAGACATGCCATCACACTTTTCACTCTTGCAGCTCGGTTGAAAAGCTCCAGCAGCTGCTCCCGCAATAGCAAAAGGTTCTAGAAGTGAAAGCCAGTTTGGGGCTGCACCTTCTCCTTGCCGCATGTAAGCCACACCAAACTCCCTGATGCACTCTGTCCTCCCCTTCTCAAAGGAGTAGACGGTGGCATCAGGACACACCTGTGTCCCAGCAGCTGGGTGCCCAGCCGGGAGCAGGAGCAGGGCTGGGGCTGCTCCCAAAGTTGCCCCGCCCCAATGCCAGAGCCGGACATATGCTGAGGGGGGGCTGGATCAGGCTTTATTGTCCAGCTGCATGCCAGGAGTGAGCACAAAATCTACCTGCATTCTCTGCAGCATGCCATCCTGGAGCAGAGCCATTGCCAAAGGAAGCCGTGAGCCCGTGCCAAGCCAGTGCCGGAGTGGGATCCTAGCAGCACCTGTGGAAGCCGGGAGAGAGGAGCCCACCTGGAGCAGGTTCGTGCAGGATTAATCATCCCGTGGCTTCCCACCAGGGTCCTGTTGCTTCCAAAAGGCCCCACAGCGTCACTGTGGCCCCTCGGTTCCACCAGGTTCCATAGCGTCACTGTGGTGCCCAGGGTTCCGTCAGCTTCGCCAGCATCCCCACGGTCTGCAGAGCTCCCCGAGCTTCTGTGGTGTCACAGTGGAGGCAGGGTTGCATCAGGTTCCATAGCATCAGCACGGTCTCCAGGGCTCCCAGAGGTTCTGTGGTGTCACAGTGGAGGCAGGGTTGCATCAGGTTCCATAGCATCACCACAGTCTCCAGGGCTCCCTGAGCTTCTGTGGTGTCACAGTGGAGGCAGGGTTGCATCAGGTTCCATAGCATCAGCACGGTCTCCAGGGCTCCCAGAGGTTCTGTGGTGTCACAGAGGAGGCAGGGTTGCATCAGGTTCCATAGCATCACCACGGTCTCCAGGGCTCCAAGAGCTTCTGTGGTGTCACAGAGGAGGCAGGGTTGCATCAGGTTCAATAGCATCAGCACGGTCTCCAGGGCTCCCCTGAGCTTCTGTGGTGGTGTCACAGAGGAGCCAGGCTTCCTTGTAGTTCCCCAGCATCACAAAGGCTCTCCTGGGAGCCACGGGTCACAAAGCACCGTGGGCTCTGTGCAGCCCCGCTGTGTCACAATGGCCGCTGGCTTCCACGAGCCCCCGCAGTGTCCCAGTGGGCCCCGTGGCTTTAGGAGTGGGTGGCTGGGAGTTGGTGCCAGCGGCTGGGGGAGCAGCAGCAGGGACTGTGTGTGGACAGTGCCATGGCCACTTGTGTGGCCACTGGTGTCTCTGTGCCAGGCACAGCCGTGGTGTGTAACACCGGCTCTGGGTCCTTTGGCTGTGCAGGTGGCAGTCACGGCCTGGAGCAGGGCTGCTCCCGGGGGACAGCCTGGGGCAGGAGGCTGCTGGAGATTCATTCCCCACACTCCTTGTCATGAGGTGCTCAGAGTGATTGGAAAGGCTGTTGGCAGCAGGCAGTTCTCTGGGTTCAAGCTGTGGAGCTGTCAGCGGGAATGCAAAGGCCAAGCTGGTGAGCCTTTTGTCCTGGTGCCTTTAGTGTGTGAGCAGTCCCTGGTGCCGTTGTCTTTGGATCCTGAGTGTGGGAGAGGCAAGGCTTAGGATGGTGCGTAGAGCTGAGAAGGAAAGTGCCGAGAGCAGCGTGTGTGCTGCTGCTTTGAGGGGTGCAGTTGAAGTTGTAGGCAGCAAGAGCTTTCTCAGCTGGCCCTTTTGTGAGCTCTGCTTTTGCCAGATGACTTCCATCTTACCCTCTTACCATCTTAGCCTCTCATTTTTGCATATCCCAAACCCCCTTCCAAACATCCAGCAGCTGCTTGTAAAGAAGAAGTCCTAGAACAAAAAGCCAGTGCTGCCTTTCATAGCCCCTTTGCTGTCTATGAAGTAGAGGAAAGAAGCTAGTGAGACGCACTTTCTTTCTCAACTCC
Source organism: Aphelocoma coerulescens (assembly GCF_041296385.1). Lineage (NCBI taxonomy): Eukaryota > Metazoa > Chordata > Aves > Passeriformes > Corvidae > Aphelocoma > Aphelocoma coerulescens. Next base: position 344,387 of record NW_027183506.1, on the reverse strand, counting down.
ATAGAGCGCATCCTTCTCTCAAGGTGGCAGAGTCCTTGGCGGAAGTGAAGCATCTGCAGCTGCAGTTCAGACTGAGAGATGTGCCAGGACAGGAAACATTTGCTGACCTTCCCTGTTCCCTGTGCAACATGATTCTCGCATCCCAGTCACTTTCACATACCTTCGGTATCCCTGAGTCCAAGCAGCTAAAGCTCACAGAGACAGAAGTGTCAGGAAGGAAAACGTTCCAAAAGCACCCCCTTCTCTTATCAGCATATAAATTGTGCACAACAGGCTGCGGCACCGAACCTTCCTTCTCAGATAGACATGCCATCACACTTTTCACTCTTGCAGCTCGGTTGAAAAGCTCCAGCAGCTGCTCCCGCAATAGCAAAAGGTTCTAGAAGTGAAAGCCAGTTTGGGGCTGCACCTTCTCCTTGCCGCATGTAAGCCACACCAAACTCCCTGATGCACTCTGTCCTCCCCTTCTCAAAGCAGTAGACGGTGGCATCAGGACACACCTGTGTCCCAGCAGCTGGGTGCCCAGCCGGGAGCAGGAGCAGGGCTGGGGCTGCTCCCAAAGTTGCCCCGCCCCAATGCCAGAGCCGGACATATGCTGAGGGGGGGCTGGATCAGGCTTTATTGTCCAGCTGCATGCCAGGAGTGAGCACAAAATCTACCTGCATTCTCTGCAGCATGCCATCCTGGAGCAGAGCCATTGCCAAAGGAAGCCGTGAGCCCGTGCCAAGCCAGTGCCGGAGTGGGATCCTAGCAGCACCTGTGGAAGCCGGGAGAGAGGAGCCCACCTGGAGCAGGTTCGTGCAGGATTAATCATCCCGTGGCTTCCCACCAGGGTCCTGTGTCTTCCAAAAGGCCCCACAGCGTCACTGTGGCCCCTCGGTTCCACCAGGTTCCATAGCGTCACTGTGGTGCCCAGGGTTCCGTCAGCTTCGCCAGCATCCCCACGGTCTGCAGAGCTCCCCGAGCTTCTGTGGTGTCACAGTGGAGGCAGGGTTGCATCAGGTTCCATAGCATCAGCACGGTCTCCAGGGCTCCCAGAGGTTCTGTGGTGTCACAGTGGAGGCAGGGTTGCATCAGGTTCCATAGCATCACCACAGTCTCCAGGGCTCCCTGAGCTTCTGTGGTGTCACAGTGGAGGCAGGGTTGCATCAGGTTCCATAGCATCAGCACGGTCTCCAGGGCTCCCAGAGGTTCTGTGGTGTCACAGAGGAGGCAGGGTTGCATCAGGTTCCATAGCATCACCACGGTCTCCAGGGCTCCAAGAGCTTCTGTGGTGTCACAGAGGAGGCAGGGTTGCATCAGGTTCAATAGCATCAGCACGGTCTCCAGGGCTCCCCTGAGCTTCTGTGGTGGTGTCACAGAGGAGCCAGGCTTCCTTGTAGTTCCCCAGCATCACAAAGGCTCTCCTGGGAGCCACGGGTCACAAAGCACCGTGGGCTCTGTGCAGCCCCGCTGTGTCACAATGGCCGCTGGCTTCCACGAGCCCCCGCAGTGTCCCAGTGGGCCCCGTGGCTTTAGGAGTGGGTGGCTGGGAGTTGGTGCCAGCGGCTGGGGGAGCAGCAGCAGGGACTGTGTGTGGACAGTGCCATGGCCACTTGTGTGGCCACTGGTGTCTCTGTGCCAGGCACAGCCGTGGTGTGTAACACCGGCTCTGGGTCCTTTGGCTGTGCAGGTGGCAGTCACGGCCTGGAGCAGGGCTGCTCCCGGGGGACAGCCTGGGGCAGGAGGCTGCTGGAGATTCATTCCCCACACTCCTTGTCATGAGGTGCTCAGAGTGATTGGAAAGGCTGTTGGCAGCAGGCAGTTCTCTGGGTTCAAGCTGTGGAGCTGTCAGCGGGAATGCAAAGGCCAAGCTGGTGAGCCTTTTGTCCTGGTGCCTTTAGTGTGTGAGCAGTCCCTGGTGCCGTTGTCTTTGGATCCTGAGTGTGGGAGAGGCAAGGCTTAGGATGGTGCGTAGAGCTGAGAAGGAAAGTGCCGAGAGCAGCGTGTGTGCTGCTGCTTTGAGGGGTGCAGTTGAAGTTGTAGGCAGCAAGAGCTTTCTCAGCTGGCCCTTTTGTGAGCTCTGCTTTTGCCAGATGACTTCCATCTTACCCTCTTACCATCTTAGCCTCTCATTTTTGCATATCCCAAACCCCCTTCCAAACATCCAGCAGCTGCTTGTAAAGAAGAAGTCCTAGAACAAAAAGCCAGTGCTGCCTTTCATAGCCCCTTTGCTGTCTATGAAGTAGAGGAAAGAAGCTAGTGAGACGCACTTTCTTTCTCAACTCCATAGAGCGCATCCTTCTCTCAAGGTGGCAGAGTCCTTGGCGGAAGTGAAGCATCTGCAGCTGCAGTTCAGACTGAGAGATGTGCCAGGACAGGAAACATTTGCTGACCTTCCCTGTTCCCTGTGCAACATGATTCTCGCATCCCAGTCACTTTCACATACCTTCGGTATCCCTGAGTCCAAGCAGCTAAAGCTCACAGAGACAGAAGTGTCAGGAAGGAAAACGTTCCAAAAGCACCCCCTTCTCTTATCAGCATATAAATTGTGCACAACAGGCTGCGGCACCGAACCTTCCTTCTCAGATAGACATGCCATCACACTTTTCACTCTTGCAGCTTGGTTGAAAAGCTCCAGCAGCTGCTCCCGCAATAGCAAAAGGTTCTAGAAGTGAAAGCCAGTTTGGGGCTGCACCTTCTCCTTGCCGCATGTAAGCCACACCAAACTCCCTGATGCACTCTGTCCTCCCCTTCTCAAAGGAGTAGACGGTGGCATCAGGACACACCTGTGTCCCAGCAGCTGGGTGCCCAGCCGGGAGCAGGAGCAGGGCTGGGGCTGCTCCCAAAGTTGCCCCGCCCCAATGCCAGAGCCGGACATATGCTGAGGGGGGGCTGGATCAGGCTTTATTGTCCAGCTGCATGCCAGGAGTGAGCACAAAATCTACCTGCATTCTCTGCAGCATGCCATCCTGGAGCAGAGCCATTGCCAAAGGAAGCCGTGAGCCTGTGCCAAGCCAGTGCCGGAGTGGGATCCTAGCAGCACCTGTGGAAGCCGGGAGAGAGGAGCCCACCTGGAGCAGGTTCGTGCAGGATTAATCATCCCGTGGCTTCCCACCAGGGTCCTGTTGCTTCCAAAAGGCCCCACAGCGTCACTGTGGCCCCTCGGTTCCACCAGGTTCCATAGCGTCACTGTGGTGCCCAGGGTTCCGTCAGCTTCGCCAGCATCCCCACGGTCTGCAGAGCTCCCCGAGCTTCTGTGGTGTCACAGTGGAGGCAGGGTTGCATCAGGTTCCATAGCATCAGCACGGTCTCCAGGGCTCCCAGAGGTTCTGTGGTGTCACAGTGGAGGCAGGGTTGCATCAGGTTCCATAGCATCACCACAGTCTCCAGGGCTCCCTGAGCTTCTGTGGTGTCACAGTGGAGGCAGGGTTGCATCAGGTTCCATAGCATCAGCACGGTCTCCAGGGCTCCCAGAGGTTCTGTGGTGTCACAGAGGAGGCAGGGTTGCATCAGGTTCCATAGCATCACCACGGTCTCCAGGGCTCCAAGAGCTTCTGTGGTGTCACAGAGGAGGCAGGGTTGCATCAGGTTCAATAGCATCAGCATGGTCTCCAGGGCTCCCCTGAGCTTCTGTGGTGGTGTCACAGAGGAGCCAGGCTTCCTTGTAGTTCCCCAGCATCACAAAGGCTCTCCTGGGAGCCACGGGTCACAAAGCACCGTGGGCTCTGTGCAGCATTGCTGTGTCACAATGGCCGCTGGCTTCCACGAGCCCCCGCAGTGTCCCAGTGGGCCCCGTGGCTTTAGGAGTGGGTGGCTGGGAGTTGGTGCCAGCGGCTGGGGGAGCAGCAGCAGGGACTGTGTGTGGACAGTGCCATGGCCACTTGTGTGGCCACTGGTGTCTCTGTGCCAGGCACAGCCGTGGTGTGTAACACCGGCTCTGGGTCCTTTGGCTGTGCAGGTGGCAGTCACGGCCTGGAGCAGGGCTGCTCCCGGGGGACAGCCTGGGGCAGGAGGCTGCTGGAGATTCATTCCCCACACTCCTTGTCATGAGGTGCTCAGAGTGATTGGAAAGGCTGTTGGCAGCAGGCAGTTCTCTGGGTTCAAGCTGTGGAGCTGTCAGCGGGAATGCAAAGGCCAAGCTGGTGAGCCTTTTGTCCTGGTGCCTTTAGTGTGTGAGCAGTCCCTGGTGCCGTTGTCTTTGGATCCTGAGTGTGGGAGAGGCAAGGCTTAGGATGGTGCGTAGAGCTGAGAAGGAAAGTGCCGAGAGCAGCGTGTGTGCTGCTGCTTTGAGGGGTGCAGTTGAAGTTGTAGGCAGCAAGAGCTTTCTCAGCTGGCCCTTTTGTGAGCTCTGCTTTTGCCAGATGACTTCCATCTTACCCTCTTACCATCTTAGCCTCTCATTTTTGCATATCCCAAACCCCCTTCCAAACATCCAGCAGCTGCTTGTAAAGAAGAAGTCCTAGAACAAAAAGCCAGTGCTGCCTTTCATAGCCCCTTTGCTGTCTATGAAGTAGAGGAAAGAAGCTAGTGAGACGCACTTTCTTTCTCAACTCCATAGAGCGCATCCTTCTCTCAAGGTGGCAGAGTCCTTGGCGGAAGTGAAGCATCTGCAGCTGCAGTTCAGACTGAGAGATGTGCCAGGACAGGAAACATTTGCTGACCTTCCCTGTTCCCTGTGCAACATGATTCTCGCATCCCAGTCACTTTCACATACCTTCGGTATCCCTGAGTCCAAGCAGCTAAAGCTCACAGAGACAGAAGTGTCAGGAAGGAAAACGTTCCAAAAGCACCCCCTTCTCTTATCAGCATATAAATTGTGCACAACAGGCTGCGGCACCGAACCTTCCTTCTCAGATAGACATGCCATCACACTTTTCACTCTTGCAGCTCGGTTGAAAAGCTCCAGCAGCTGCTCCCGCAATAGCAAAAGGTTCTAGAAGTGAAAGCCAGTTTGGGGCTGCACCTTCTCCTTGCCGCATGTAAGCCACACCAAACTCCCTGATGCACTCTGTCCTCCCCTTCTCAAAGGAGTAGACGGTGGCATCAGGACACACCTGTGTCCCAGCAGCTGGGTGCCCAGCCGGGAGCAGGAGCAGGGCTGGGGCTGCTCCCAAAGTTGCCCCGCCCCAATGCCAGAGCCGGACATATGCTGAGGGGGGGCTGGATCAGGCTTTATTGTCCAGCTGCATGCCAGGAGTGAGCACAAAATCTACCTGCATTCTCTGCAGCATGCCATCCTGGAGCAGAGCCATTGCCAAAGGAAGCCGTGAGCCCGTGCCAAGCCAGTGCCGGAGTGGGATCCTAGCAGCACCTGTGGAAGCCGGGAGAGAGGAGCCCACCTGGAGCAGGTTCGTGCAGGATTAATCATCCCGTGGCTTCCCACCAGGGTCCTGTTGCTTCCAAAAGGCCCCACAGCGTCACTGTGGCCCCTCGGTTCCACCAGGTTCCATAGCGTCACTGTGGTGCCCAGGGTTCCGTCAGCTTCGCCAGCATCCCCACGGTCTGCAGAGCTCCCCGAGCTTCTGTGGTGTCACAGTGGAGGCAGGGTTGCATCAGGTTCCATAGCATCAGCACGGTCTCCAGGGCTCCCAGAGGTTCTGTGGTGTCACAGTGGAGGCAGGGTTGCATCAGGTTCCATAGCATCACCACAGTCTCCAGGGCTCCCTGAGCTTCTGTGGTGTCACAGTGGAGGCAGGGTTGCATCAGGTTCCATAGCATCAGCACGGTCTCCAGGGCTCCCAGAGGTTCTGTGGTGTCACAGAGGAGGCAGGGTTGCATCAGGTTCCATAGCATCACCACGGTCTCCAGGGCTCCAAGAGCTTCTGTGGTGTCACAGAGGAGGCAGGGTTGCATCAGGTTCAATAGCATCAGCATGGTCTCCAGGGCTCCCCTGAGCTTCTGTGGTGGTGTCACAGAGGAGCCAGGCTTCCTTGTAGTTCCCCAGCATCACAAAGGCTCTCCTGGGAGCCACGGGTCACAAAGCACCGTGGGCTCTGTGCAGCATTGCTGTGTCACAATGGCCGCTGGCTTCCACGAGCCCCCGCAGTGTCCCAGTGGGCCCCGTGGCTTTAGGAGTGGGTGGCTGGGAGTTGGTGCCAGCGGCTGGGGGAGCAGCAGCAGGGACTGTGTGTGGACAGTGCCATGGCCACTTGTGTGGCCACTGGTGTCTCTGTGCCAGGCACAGCCGTGGTGTGTAACACCGGCTCTGGGTCCTTTGGCTGTGCAGGTGGCAGTCACGGCCTGGAGCAGGGCTGCTCCCGGGGGACAGCCTGGGGCAGGAGGCTGCTGGAGATTCATTCCCCACACTCCTTGTCATGAGGTGCTCAGAGTGATTGGAAAGGCTGTTGGCAGCAGGCAGTTCTCTGGGTTCAAGCTGTGGAGCTGTCAGCGGGAATGCAAAGGCCAAGCTGGTGAGCCTTTTGTCCTGGTGCCTTTAGTGTGTGAGCAGTCCCTGGTGCCGTTGTCTTTGGATCCTGAGTGTGGGAGAGGCAAGGCTTAGGATGGTGCGTAGAGCTGAGAAGGAAAGTGCCGAGAGCAGCGTGTGTGCTGCTGCTTTGAGGGGTGCAGTTGAAGTTGTAGGCAGCAAGAGCTTTCTCAGCTGGCCCTTTTGTGAGCTCTGCTTTTGCCAGATGACTTCCATCTTACCCTCTTACCATCTTAGCCTCTCATTTTTGCATATCCCAAACCCCCTTCCAAACATCCAGCAGCTGCTTGTAAAGAAGAAGTCCTAGAACAAAAAGCCAGTGCTGCCTTTCATAGCCCCTTTGCTGTCTATGAAGTAGAGGAAAGAAGCTAGTGAGACGCACTTTCTTTCTCAACTCCATAGAGCGCATCCTTCTCTCAAGGTGGCAGAGTCCTTGGCGGAAGTGAAGCATCTGCAGCTGCAGTTCAGACTGAGAGATGTGCCAGGACAGGAAACATTTGCTGACCTTCCCTGTTCCCTGTGCAACATGATTCTCGCATCCCAGTCACTTTCACATACCTTCGGTATCCCTGAGTCCAAGCAGCTAAAGCTCACAGAGACAGAAGTGTCAGGAAGGAAAACGTTCCAAAAGCACCCCCTTCTCTTATCAGCATATAAATTGTGCACAACAGGCTGCGGCACCGAACCTTCCTTCTCAGATAGACATGCCATCACACTTTTCACTCTTGCAGCTCGGTTGAAAAGCTCCAGCAGCTGCTCCCGCAATAGCAAAAGGTTCTAGAAGTGAAAGCCAGTTTGGGGCTGCACCTTCTCCTTGCCGCATGTAAGCCACACCAAACTCCCTGATGCACTCTGTCCTCCCCTTCTCAAAGGAGTAGACGGTGGCATCAGGACACACCTGTGTCCCAGCAGCTGGGTGCCCAGCCGGGAGCAGGAGCAGGGCTGGGGCTGCTCCCAAAGTTGCCCCGCCCCAATGCCAGAGCCGGACATATGCTGAGGGGGGGCTGGATCAGGCTTTATTGTCCAGCTGCATGCCAGGAGTGAGCACAAAATCTACCTGCATTCTCTGCAGCATGCCATCCTGGAGCAGAGCCATTGCCAAAGGAAGCCGTGAGCCCGTGCCAAGCCAGTGCCGGAGTGGGATCCTAGCAGCACCTGTGGAAGCCGGGAGAGAGGAGCCCACCTGGAGCAGGTTCGTGCAGGATTAATCATCCCGTGGCTTCCCACCAGGGTCCTGTTGCTTCCAAAAGGCCCCACAGCGTCACTGTGGCCCCTCGGTTCCACCAGGTTCCATAGCGTCACTGTGGTGCCCAGGGTTCCGTCAGCTTCGCCAGCATCCCCACGGTCTGCAGAGCTCCCCGAGCTTCTGTGGTGTCACAGTGGAGGCAGGGTTGCATCAGGTTCCATAGCATCAGCACGGTCTCCAGGGCTCCCAGAGGTTCTGTGGTGTCACAGTGGAGGCAGGGTTGCATCAGGTTCCATAGCATCACCACAGTCTCCAGGGCTCCCTGAGCTTCTGTGGTGTCACAGTGGAGGCAGGGTTGCATCAGGTTCCATAGCATCAGCACGGTCTCCAGGGCTCCCAGAGGTTCTGTGGTGTCACAGAGGAGGCAGGGTTGCATCAGGTTCCATAGCATCACCACGGTCTCCAGGGCTCCAAGAGCTTCTGTGGTGTCACAGAGGAGGCAGGGTTGCATCAGGTTCAATAGCATCAGCACGGTCTCCAGGGCTCCCCTGAGCTTCTGTGGTGGTGTCACAGAGGAGCCAGGCTTCCTTGTAGTTCCCCAGCATCACAAAGGCTCTCCTGGGAGCCACGGGTCACAAAGCACCGTGGGCTCTGTGCAGCCCCGCTGTGTCACAATGGCCGCTGGCTTCCACGAGCCCCCGCAGTGTCCCAGTGGGCCCCGTGGCTTTAGGAGTGGGTGGCTGGGAGTTGGTGCCAGCGGCTGGGGGAGCAGCAGCAGGGACTGTGTGTGGACAGTGCCATGGCCACTTGTGTGGCCACTGGTGTCTCTGTGTCAGGCACAGCCGTGGTGTGTAACACCGGCTCTGGGTCCTTTGGCTGTGCAGGTGGCAGTCACGGCCTGGAGCAGGGCTGCTCCCGGGGGACAGCCTGGGGCAGGAGGCTGCTGGAGATTCATTCCCCACACTCCTTGTCATGAGGTGCTCAGAGTGATTGGAAAGGCTGTTGGCAGCAGGCAGTTCTCTGGGTTCAAGCTGTGGAGCTGTCAGCGGGAATGCAAAGGCCAAGCTGGTGAGCCTTTTGTCCTGGTGCCTTTAGTGTGTGAGCAGTCCCTGGTGCCGTTGTCTTTGGATCCTGAGTGTGGGAGAGGCAAGGCTTAGGATGGTGCGTAGAGCTGAGAAGGAAAGTGCCGAGAGCAGCGTGTGTGCTGCTGCTTTGAGGGGTGCAGTTGAAGTTGTAGGCAGCAAGAGCTTTCTCAGCTGGCCCTTTTGTGAGCTCTGCTTTTGCCAGATGACTTCCATCTTACCCTCTTACCATCTTAGCCTCTCATTTTTGCATATCCCAAACCCCCTTCCAAACATCCAGCAGCTGCTTGTAAAGAAGAAGTCCTAGAACAAAAAGCCAGTGCTGCCTTTCATAGCCCCTTTGCTGTCTATGAAGTAGAGGAAAGAAGCTAGTGAGACGCACTTTCTTTCTCAACTCCATAGAGCGCATCCTTCTCTCAAGGTGGCAGAGTCCTTGGCGGAAGTGAAGCATCTGCAGCTGCAGTTCAGACTGAGAGATGTGCCAGGACAGGAAACATTTGCTGACCTTCCCTGTTCCCTGTGCAACATGATTCTCGCATCCCAGTCACTTTCACATACCTTCGGTATCCCTGAGTCCAAGCAGCTAAAGCTCACAGAGACAGAAGTGTCAGGAAGGAAAACGTTCCAAAAGCACCCCCTTCTCTTATCAGCATATAAATTGTGCACAACAGGCTGCGGCACCGAACCTTCCTTCTCAGATAGACATGCCATCACACTTTTCACTCTTGCAGCTCGGTTGAAAAGCTCCAGCAGCTGCTCCCGCAATAGCAAAAGGTTCTAGAAGTGAAAGCCAGTTTGGGGCTGCACCTTCTCCTTGCCGCATGTAAGCCACACCAAACTCCCTGATGCACTCTGTCCTCCCCTTCTCAAAGGAGTAGACGGTGGCATCAGGACACACCTGTGTCCCAGCAGCTGGGTGCCCAGCCGGGAGCAGGAGCAGGGCTGGGGCTGCTCCCAAAGTTGCCCCGCCCCAATGCCAGAGCCGGACATATGCTGAGGGGGGGCTGGATCAGGCTTTATTGTCCAGCTGCATGCCAGGAGTGAGCACAAAATCTACCTGCATTCTCTGCAGCATGCCATCCTGGAGCAGAGCCATTGCCAAAGGAAGCCGTGAGCCCGTGCCAAGCCAGTGCCGGAGTGGGATCCTAGCAGCACCTGTGGAAGCCGGGAGAGAGGAGCCCACCTGGAGCAGGTTCGTGCAGGATTAATCATCCCGTGGCTTCCCACCAGGGTCCTGTTGCTTCCAAAAGGCCCCACAGTGTCACTGTGGCCCCTCGGTTCCACCAGGTTCCATAGCGTCACTGTGGTGCCCAGGGTTCCGTCAGCTTCGCCAGCATCCCCACGGTCTGCAGAGCTCCCCGAGCTTCTGTGGTGTCACAGTGGAGGCAGGGTTGCATCAGGTTCCATAGCATCAGCACGGTCTCCAGGGCTCCCAGAGGTTCTGTGGTGTCACAGTGGAGGCAGGGTTGCATCAGGTTCCATAGCATCACCACAGTCTCCAGGGCTCCCTGAGCTTCTGTGGTGTCACAGTGGAGGCAGGGTTGCATCAGGTTCCATAGCATCACCACGGTCTCCAGGGCTCCAAGAGCTTCTGTGTTGTCACAGAGGAGGCAGGGTTGCATCAGGTTCAATAGCATCAGCACGGTCTCCAGGGCTCCCCTGAGCTTCTGTGGTGGTGTCACAGAGGAGCCAGGCTTCCTTGTAGTTCCCCAGCATCACAAAGGCTCTCCTGGGAGCCACGGGTCACAAAGCACCGTGGGCTCTGTGCAGCCCCGCTGTGTCACAATGGCCGCTGGCTTCCACGAGCCCCCGCAGTGTCCCAGTGGGCCCCGTGGCTTTAGGAGTGGGTGGCTGGGAGTTGGTGCCAGCGGCTGGGGGAGCAGCAGCAGGGACTGTGTGTGGACAGTGCCATGGCCACTTGTGTGGCCACTGGTGTCTCTGTGCCAGGCACAGCCGTGGTGTGTAACACCGGCTCTGGGTCCTTTGGCTGTGCAGGTGGCAGTCACAGCCTGGAGCAGGGCTGCTCCCGGGGGACAGCCTGGGGCAGGAGGCTGCTGGAGATTCATTCCCCACACTCCTTGTCATGAGGTGCTCAGAGTGATTGGAAAGGCTGTTGGCAGCAGGCAGTTCTCTGGGTTCAAGCTGTGGAGCTGTCAGCGGGAATGCAAAGGCCAAGCTGGTGAGCCTTTTGTCCTGGTGCCTTTAGTGTGTGAGCAGTCCCTGGTGCCGTTGTCTTTGGATCCTGAGTGTGGGAGAGGCAAGGCTTAGGATGGTGCGTAGAGCTGAGAAGGAAAGTGCCGAGAGCAGCGTGTGTGCTGCTGCTTTGAGGGGTGCAGTTGAAGTTGTAGGCAGCAAGAGCTTTCTCAGCTGGCCCTTTTGTGAGCTCTGCTTTTGCCAGATGACTTCCATCTTACCCTCTTACCATCTTAGCCTCTCATTTTTGCATATCCCAAACCCCCTTCCAAACATCCAGCAGCTGCTTGTAAAGAAGAAGTCCTAGAACAAAAAGCCAGTGCTGCCTTTCATAGCCCCTTTGCTGTCTATGAAGTAGAGGAAAGAAGCTAGTGAGACGCACTTTCTTTCTCAACTCCATAGAGCGCATCCTTCTCTCAAGGTGGCAGAGTCCTTGGCGGAAGTGAAGCATCTGCAGCTGCAGTTCAGACTGAGAGATGTGCCAGGACAGGAAACATTTGCTGACCTTCCCTGTTCCCTGTGCAACATGATTCTCGCATCCCAGTCACTTTCACATACCTTCGGTATCCCTGAGTCCAAGCAGCTAAAGCTCACAGAGACAGAAGTGTCAGGAAGGAAAACGTTCCAAAAGCACCCCCTTCTCTTATCAGCATATAAATTGTGCACAACAGGCTGCGGCACCGAACCTTCCTTCTCAGATAGACATGCCATCACACTTTTCACTCTTGCAGCTCGGTTGAAAAGCTCCAGCAGCTGCTCCCGCAATAGCAAAAGGTTCTAGAAGTGAAAGCCAGTTTGGGGCTGCACCTTCTCCTTGCCGCATGTAAGCCACACCAAACTCCCTGATGCACTCTGTCCTCCCCTTCTCAAAGGAGTAGACGGTGGCATCAGGACACACCTGTGTCCCAGCAGCTGGGTGCCCAGCCGGGAGCAGGAGCAGGGCTGGGGCTGCTCCCAAAGTTGCCCCGCCCCAATGCCAGAGCCGGACATATGCTGAGGGGGGGCTGGATCAGGCTTTATTGTCCAGCTGCATGCCAGGAGTGAGCACAAAATCTACCTGCATTCTCTGCAGCATGCCATCCTGGAGCAGAGCCATTGCCAAAGGAAGCCGTGAGCCCGTGCCAAGCCAGTGCCGGAGTGGGATCCTAGCAGCACCTGTGGAAGCCGGGAGAGAGGAGCCCACCTGGAGCAGGTTCGTGCAGGATTAATCATCCCGTGGCTTCCCACCAGGGTCCTGTTGCTTCCAAAAGGCCCCACAGTGTCACTGTGGCCCCTCGGTTCCACCAGGTTCCATAGCGTCACTGTGGTGCCCAGGGTTCCGTCAGCTTCGCCAGCATCCCCACGGTCTGCAGAGCTCCCCGAGCTTCTGTGGTGTCACAGTGGAGGCAGGGTTGCATCAGGTTCCATAGCATCAGCACGGTCTCCAGGGCTCCCAGAGGTTCTGTGGTGTCACAGTGGAGGCAGGGTTGCATCAGGTTCCATAGCATCACCACAGTCTCCAGGGCTCCCTGAGCTTCTGTGGTGTCACAGTGGAGGCAGGGTTGCATCAGGTTCCATAGCATCAGCACGGTCTGCAGAGCTCCCAGAGGTTCTGTGGTGTCACAGAGGAGGCAGGGTTGCATCAGGTTCCATAGCATCACCACGGTCTCCAGGGCTCCAAGAGCTTCTGTGGTGTCACAGAGGAGGCAGGGTTGCATCAGGTTCCATAGCATCAGCACAGTCTCCAGGGCTCCCCTGAGCTTCTGTGGTGGTGTCACAGAGGAGCCAGGCTTCCTTGTAGTTCCCCAGCATCACAAAGGCTCTCCTGGGAGCCACGGGTCACAAAGCACCGTGGGCTCTGTGCAGCCCCGCTGTGTCACAATGGCCGCTGGCTTCCACGAGCCCCCGCAGTGTCCCAGTGGGCCCCGTGGCTTTAGGAGTGGGTGGCTGGGAGTTGGTGCCAGCGGCTGGGGGAGCAGCAGCAGGGACTGTGTGTGGACAGTGCCATGGCCACTTGTGTGGCCACTGGTGTCTCTGTGCCAGGCACAGCCGTGGTGTGTAACACCGGCTCTGGGTCCTTTGGCTGTGCAGGTGGCAGTCACGGCCTGGAGCAGGGCTGCTCCCGGGGGACAGCCTGGGGCAGGAGGCTGCTGGAGATTCATTCCCCACACTCCTTGTCATGAGGTGCTCAGAGTGATTGGAAAGGCTGTTGGCAGCAGGCAGTTCTCTGGGTTCAAGCTGTGGAGCTGTCAGCGGGAATGCAAAGGCCAAGCTGGTGAGCCTTTTGTCCTGGTGCCTTTAGTGTGTGAGCAGTCCCTGGTGCCGTTGTCTTTGGATCCTGAGTGTGGGAGAGGCAAGGCTTAGGATGGTGCGTAGAGCTGAGAAGGAAAGTGCCGAGAGCAGCGTGTGTGCTGCTGCTTTGAGGGGTGCAGTTGAAGTTGTAGGCAGCAAGAGCTTTCTCAGCTGGCCCTTTTGTGAGCTCTGCTTTTGCCAGATGACTTCCATCTTACCCTCTTACCATCTTAGCCTCTCATTTTTGCATATCCCAAACCCCCTTCCAAACATCCAGCAGCTGCTTGTAAAGAAGAAGTCCTAGAACAAAAAGCCAGTGCTGCCTTTCATAGCCCCTTTGCTGTCTATGAAGTAGAGGAAAGAAGCTAGTGAGACGCACTTTCTTTCTCAACTCCATAGAGCGCATCCTTCTCTCAAGGTGGCAGAGTCCTTGGCGGAAGTGAAGCATCTGCAGCTGCAGTTCAGACTGAGAGATGTGCCAGGACAGGAAACATTTGCTGACCTTCCCTGTTCCCTGTGCAACATGATTCTCGCATCCCAGTCACTTTCACATACCTTCGGTATCCCTGAGTCCAAGCAGCTAAAGCTCACAGAGACAGAAGTGTCAGGAAGGAAAACGTTCCAAAAGCACCCCCTTCTCTTATCAGCATATAAATTGTGCACAACAGGCTGCGGCACCGAACCTTCCTTCTCAGATAGACATGCCATCACACTTTTCACTCTTGCAGCTCGGTTGAAAAGCTCCAGCAGCTGCTCCCGCAATAGCAAAAGGTTCTAGAAGTGAAAGCCAGTTTGGGGCTGCACCTTCTCCTTGCCGCATGTAAGCCACACCAAACTCCCTGATGCACTCTGTCCTCCCCTTCTCAAAGGAGTAGACGGTGGCATCAGGACACACCTGTGTCCCAGCAGCTGGGTGCCCAGCCGGGAGCAGGAGCAGGGCTGGGGCTGCTCCCAAAGTTGCCCCGCCCCAATGCCAGAGCCGGACATATGCTGAGGGGGGGCTGGATCAGGCTTTATTGTCCAGCTGCATGCCAGGAGTGAGCACAAAATCTACCTGCATTCTCTGCAGCATGCCATCCTGGAGCAGAGCCATTGCCAAAGGAAGCCGTGAGCCCGTGCCAAGCCAGTGCCGGAGTGGGATCCTAGCAGCACCTGTGGAAGCCGGGAGAGAGGAGCCCACCTGGAGCAGGTTCGTGCAGGATTAATCATCCCGTGGCTTCCCACCAGGGTCCTGTTGCTTCCAAAAGGCCCCACAGTGTCACTGTGGCCCCTCGGTTCCACCAGGTTCCATAGCGTCACTGTGGTGCCCAGGGTTCCGTCAGCTTCGCCAGCATCCCCACGGTCTGCAGAGCTCCCTGAGCTTCTGTGGTGTCACAGTGGAGGCAGGGTTGCATCAGGTTCCATAGCATCAGCACGGTCTCCAGGGCTCCCAGAGGTTCTGTGGTGTCACAGTGGAGGCAGGGTTGCATCAGGTTCCATAGCATCACCACAGTCTCCAGGGCTCCCTGAGCTTCTGTGGTGTCACAGTGGAGGCAGGGTTGCATCAGGTTCCATAGCATCAGCACGGTCTCCAGGGCTCCCAGAGGTTCTGTGGTGTCACAGTGGAGGCAGGGTTGCATCAGGTTCCATAGCATCACCACAGTCTCCAGGGCTCCCTGAGCTTCTGTGGTGTCACAGTGGAGGCAGGGTTGCATCAGGTTCCATAGCATCAGCACGGTCTCCAGGGCTCCCAGAGGTTCTGTGGTGTCACAGAGGAGGCAGGGTTGCATCAGGTTCCATAGCATCACCACGGTCTCCAGGGCTCCAAGAGCTTCTGTGTTGTCACAGAGGAGGCAGGGTTGCATCAGGTTCAATAGCATCAGCACGGTCTCCAGGGCTCCCCTGAGCTTCTGTGGTGGTGTCACAGAGGAGCCAGGCTTCCTTGTAGTTCCCCAGCATCACAAAGGCTCTCCTGGGAGCCACGGGTCACAAAGCACCGTGGGCTCTGTGCAGCCCCGCTGTGTCACAATGGCCGCTGGCTTCCACGAGCCCCCGCAGTGTCCCAGTGGGCCCCGTGGCTTTAGGAGTGGGTGGCTGGGAGTTGGTGCCAGCGGCTGGGGGAGCAGCAGCAGGGACTGTGTGTGGACAGTGCCATGGCCACTTGTGTGGCCACTGGTGTCTCTGTGCCAGGCACAGCCGTGGTGTGTAACACCGGCTCTGGGTCCTTTGGCTGTGCAGGTGGCAGTCACGGCCTGGAGCAGGGCTGCTCCCGGGGGACAGCCTGGGGCAGGAGGCTGCTGGAGATTCATTCCCCACACTCCTTGTCATGAGGTGCTCAGAGTGATTGGAAAGGCTGTTGGCAGCAGGCAGTTCTCTGGGTTCAAGCTGTGGAGCTGTCAGCGGGAATGCAAAGGCCAAGCTGGTGAGCCTTTTGTCCTGGTGCCTTTAGTGTGTGAGCAGTCCCTGGTGCCGTTGTCTTTGGATCCTGAGTGTGGGAGAGGCAAGGCTTAGGATGGTGCGTAGAGCTGAGAAGGAAAGTGCCGAGAGCAGCGTGTGTGCTGCTGCTTTGAGGGGTGCAGTTGAAGTTGTAGGCAGCAAGAGCTTTCTCAGCTGGCCCTTTTGTGAGCTCTGCTTTTGCCAGATGACTTCCATCTTACCCTCTTACCATCTTAGCCTCTCATTTTTGCATATCCCAAACCCCCTTCCAAACATCCAGCAGCTGCTTGTAAAGAAGAAGTCCTAGAACAAAAAGCCAGTGCTGCCTTTCATAGCCCCTTTGCTGTCTATGAAGTAGAGGAAAGAAGCTAGTGAGACGCACTTTCTTTCTCAACTCCATAGAGCGCATCCTTCTCTCAAGGTGGCAGAGTCCTTGGCGGAAGTGAAGCATCTGCAGCTGCAGTTCAGACTGAGAGATGTGCCAGGACAGGAAACATTTGCTGACCTTCCCTGTTCCCTGTGCAACATGATTCTCGCATCCCAGTCACTTTCACATACCTTCGGTATCCCTGAGTCCAAGCAGCTAAAGCTCACAGAGACAGAAGTGTCAGGAAGGAAAACGTTCCAAAAGCACCCCCTTCTCTTATCAGCATATAAATTGTGCACAACAGGCTGCGGCACCGAACCTTCCTTCTCAGATAGACATGCCATCACACTTTTCACTCTTGCAGCTCGGTTGAAAAGCTCCAGCAGCTGCTCCCGCAATAGCAAAAGGTTCTAGAAGTGAAAGCCAGTTTGGGGCTGCACCTTCTCCTTGCCGCATGTAAGCCACACCAAACTCCCTGATGCACTCTGTCCTCCCCTTCTCAAAGGAGTAGACGGTGGCATCAGGACACACCTGTGTCCCAGCAGCTGGGTGCCCAGCCGGGAGCAGGAGCAGGGCTGGGGCTGCTCCCAAAGTTGCCCCGCCCCAATGCCAGAGCCGGACATATGCTGAGGGGGGGCTGGATCAGGCTTTATTGTCCAGCTGCATGCCAGGAGTGAGCACAAAATCTACCTGCATTCTCTGCAGCATGCCATCCTGGAGCAGAGCCATTGCCAAAGGAAGCCGTGAGCCCGTGCCAAGCCAGTGCCGGAGTGGGATCCTAGCAGCACCTGTGGAAGCCGGGAGAGAGGAGCCCACCTGGAGCAGGTTCGTGCAGGATTAATCATCCCGTGGCTTCCCACCAGGGTCCTGTTGCTTCCAAAAGGCCCCACAGTGTCACTGTGGCCCCTCGGTTCCACCAGGTTCCATAGCGTCACTGTGGTGCCCAGGGTTCCGTCAGCTTCGCCAGCATCCCCACGGTCTGCAGAGCTCCCCGAGCTTCTGTGGTGTCACAGTGGAGGCAGGGTTGCATCAGGTTCCATAGCATCAGCACGGTCTCCAGGGCTCCCAGAGGTTCTGTGGTGTCACAGTGGAGGCAGGGTTGCATCAGGTTCCATAGCATCACCACAGTCTCCAGGGCTCCCTGAGCTTCTGTGGTGTCACAGTGGAGGCAGGGTTGCATCAGGTTCCATAGCATCAGCACGGTCTCCAGGGCTCCCAGAGGTTCTGTGGTGTCACAGAGGAGGCAGGGTTGCCTCAGGTTCCATAGCATCACCACGGTCTCCAGGGCTCCAAGAGCTTCTGTGGTGTCACAGAGGAGGCAGGGTTGCATCAGGTTCAATAGCATCAGCACGGTCTCCAGGGCTCCCCTGAGCTTCTGTGGTGGTGTCACAGAGGAGCCAGGCTTCCTTGTAGTTCCCCAGCATCACAAAGGCTCTCCTGGGAGCCACGGGTCACAAAGCACCGTGGGCTCTGTGCAGCCCCGCTGTGTCACAATGGCCGCTGGCTTCCACGAGCCCCCGCAGTGTCCCAGTGGGCCCCGTGGCTTTAGGAGTGGGTGGCTGGGAGTTGGTGCCAGCGGCTGGGGGAGCAGCAGCAGGGACTGTGTGTGGACAGTGCCATGGCCACTTGTGTGGCCACTGGTGTCTCTGTGTCAGGCACAGCCGTGGTGTGTAACACCGGCTCTGGGTCCTTTGGCTGTGCAGGTGGCAGTCACGGCCTGGAGCAGGGCTGCTCCCGGGGGACAGCCTGGGGCAGGAGGCTGCTGGAGATTCATTCCCCACACTCCTTGTCATGAGGTGCTCAGAGTGATTGGAAAGGCTGTTGGCAGCAGGCAGTTCTCTGGGTTCAAGCTGTGGAGCTGTCAGCGGGAATGCAAAGGCCAAGCTGGTGAGCCTTTTGTCCTGGTGCCTTTAGTGTGTGAGCAGTCCCTGGTGCCGTTGTCTTTGGATCCTGAGTGTGGGAGAGGCAAGGCTTAGGATGGTGCGTAGAGCTGAGAAGGAAAGTGCCGAGAGCAGCGTGTGTGCTGCTGCTTTGAGGGGTGCAGTTGAAGTTGTAGGCAGCAAGAGCTTTCTCAGCTGGCCCTTTTGTGAGCTCTGCTTTTGCCAGATGACTTCCATCTTACCCTCTTACCATCTTAGCCTCTCATTTTTGCATATCCCAAACCCCCTTCCAAACATCCAGCAGCTGCTTGTAAAGAAGAAGTCCTAGAACAAAAAGCCAGTGCTGCCTTTCATAGCCCCTTTGCTGTCTATGAAGTAGAGGAAAGAAGCTAGTGAGACGCACTTTCTTTCTCAACTCCATAGAGCGCATCCTTCTCTCAAGGTGGCAGAGTCCTTGGCGGAAGTGAAGCATCTGCAGCTGCAGTTCAGACTGAGAGATGTGCCAGGACAGGAAACATTTGCTGACCTTCCCTGTTCCCTGTGCAACATGATTCTCGCATCCCAGTCACTTTCACATACCTTCGGTATCCCTGAGTCCAAGCAGCTAAAGCTCACAGAGACAGAAGTGTCAGGAAGGAAAACGTTCCAAAAGCACCCCCTTCTCTTATCAGCATATAAATTGTGCACAACAGGCTGCGGCACCGAACCTTCCTTCTCAGATAGACATGCCATCACACTTTTCACTCTTGCAGCTCGGTTGAAAAGCTCCAGCAGCTGCTCCCGCAATAGCAAAAGGTTCTAGAAGTGAAAGCCAGTTTGGGGCTGCACCTTCTCCTTGCCGCATGTAAGCCACACCAAACTCCCTGATGCACTCTGTCCTCCCCTTCTCAAAGGAGTAGACGGTGGCATCAGGACACACCTGTGTCCCAGCAGCTGGGTGCCCAGCCGGGAGCAGGAGCAGGGCTGGGGCTGCTCCCAAAGTTGCCCCGCCCCAATGCCAGAGCCGGACATATGCTGAGGGGGGGCTGGATCAGGCTTTATTGTCCAGCTGCATGCCAGGAGTGAGCACAAAATCTACCTGCATTCTCTGCAGCATGCCATCCTGGAGCAGAGCCATTGCCAAAGGAAGCCGTGAGCCCGTGCCAAGCCAGTGCCGGAGTGGGATCCTAGCAGCACCTGTGGAAGCCGGGAGAGAGGAGCCCACCTGGAGCAGGTTCGTGCAGGATTAATCATCCCGTGGCTTCCCACCAGGGTCCTGTTGCTTCCAAAAGGCCCCACAGTGTCACTGTGGCCCCTCGGTTCCACCAGGTTCCATAGCGTCACTGTGGTGCCCAGGGTTCCGTCAGCTTCGCCAGCATCCCCACGGTCTGCAGAGCTCCCCGAGCTTCTGTGGTGTCACAGTGGAGGCAGGGTTGCATCAGGTTCCATAGCATCAGCACGGTCTCCAGGGCTCCCAGAGGTTCTGTGGTGTCACAGTGGAGGCAGGGTTGCATCAGGTTCCATAGCATCACCACAGTCTCCAGGGCTCCCTGAGCTTCTGTGGTGTCACAGTGGAGGCAGGGTTGCATCAGGTTCCATAGCATCACCACGGTCTCCAGGGCTCCAAGAGCTTCTGTGTTGTCACAGAGGAGGCAGGGTTGCATCAGGTTCAATAGCATCAGCACGGTCTCCAGGGCTCCCCTGAGCTTCTGTGGTGGTGTCACAGAGGAGCCAGGCTTCCTTGTAGTTCCCCAGCATCACAAAGGCTCTCCTGGGAGCCACGGGTCACAAAGCACCGTGGGCTCTGTGCAGCCCCGCTGTGTCACAATGGCCGCTGGCTTCCACGAGCCCCCGCAGTGTCCCAGTGGGCCCCGTGGCTTTAGGAGTGGGTGGCTGGGAGTTGGTGCCAGCGGCTGGGGGAGCAGCAGCAGGGACTGTGTGTGGACAGTGCCATGGCCACTTGTGTGGCCACTGGTGTCTCTGTGCCAGGCACAGCCGTGGTGTGTAACACCGGCTCTGGGTCCTTTGGCTGTGCAGGTGGCAGTCACAGCCTGGAGCAGGGCTGCTCCCGGGGGACAGCCTGGGGCAGGAGGCTGCTGGAGATTCATTCCCCACACTCCTTGTCATGAGGTGCTCAGAGTGATTGGAAAGGCTGTTGGCAGCAGGCAGTTCTCTGGGTTCAAGCTGTGGAGCTGTCAGCGGGAATGCAAAGGCCAAGCTGGTGAGCCTTTTGTCCTGGTGCCTTTAGTGTGTGAGCAGTCCCTGGTGCCGTTGTCTTTGGATCCTGAGTGTGGGAGAGGCAAGGCTTAGGATGGTGCGTAGAGCTGAGAAGGAAAGTGCCGAGAGCAGCGTGTGTGCTGCTGCTTTGAGGGGTGCAGTTGAAGTTGTAGGCAGCAAGAGCTTTCTCAGCTGGCCCTTTTGTGAGCTCTGCTTTTGCCAGATGACTTCCATCTTACCCTCTTACCATCTTAGCCTCTCATTTTTGCATATCCCAAACCCCCTTCCAAACATCCAGCAGCTGCTTGTAAAGAAGAAGTCCTAGAACAAAAAGCCAGTGCTGCCTTTCATAGCCCCTTTGCTGTCTATGAAGTAGAGGAAAGAAGCTAGTGAGACGCACTTTCTTTCTCAACTCCATAGAGCGCATCCTTCTCTCAAGGTGGCAGAGTCCTTGGCGGAAGTGAAGCATCTGCAGCTGCAGTTCAGACTGAGAGATGTGCCAGGACAGGAAACATTTGCTGACCTTCCCTGTTCCCTGTGCAACATGATTCTCGCATCCCAGTCACTTTCACATACCTTCGGTATCCCTGAGTCCAAGCAGCTAAAGCTCACAGAGACAGAAGTGTCAGGAAGGAAAACGTTCCAAAAGCACCCCCTTCTCTTATCAGCATATAAATTGTGCACAACAGGCTGCGGCACCGAACCTTCCTTCTCAGATAGACATGCCATCACACTTTTCACTCTTGCAGCTCGGTTGAAAAGCTCCAGCAGCTGCTCCCGCAATAGCAAAAGGTTCTAGAAGTGAAAGCCAGTTTGGGGCTGCACCTTCTCCTTGCCGCATGTAAGCCACACCAAACTCCCTGATGCACTCTGTCCTCCCCTTCTCAAAGGAGTAGACGGTGGCATCAGGACACACCTGTGTCCCAGCAGCTGGGTGCCCAGCCGGGAGCAGGAGCAGGGCTGGGGCTGCTCCCAAAGTTGCCCCGCCCCAATGCCAGAGCCGGACATATGCTGAGGGGGGGCTGGATCAGGCTTTATTGTCCAGCTGCATGCCAGGAGTGAGCACAAAATCTACCTGCATTCTCTGCAGCATGCCATCCTGGAGCAGAGCCATTGCCAAAGGAAGCCGTGAGCCCGTGCCAAGCCAGTGCCGGAGTGGGATCCTAGCAGCACCTGTGGAAGCCGGGAGAGAGGAGCCCACCTGGAGCAGGTTCGTGCAGGATTAATCATCCCGTGGCTTCCCACCAGGGTCCTGTTGCTTCCAAAAGGCCCCACAGTGTCACTGTGGCCCCTCGGTTCCACCAGGTTCCATAGCGTCACTGTGGTGCCCAGGGTTCCGTCAGCTTCGCCAGCATCCCCACGGTCTGCAGAGCTCCCCGAGCTTCTGTGGTGTCACAGTGGAGGCAGGGTTGCATCAGGTTCCATAGCATCAGCACGGTCTCCAGGGCTCCCAGAGGTTCTGTGGTGTCACAGTGGAGGCAGGGTTGCATCAGGTTCCATAGCATCACCACAGTCTCCAGGGCTCCCTGAGCTTCTGTGGTGTCACAGTGGAGGCAGGGTTGCATCAGGTTCCATAGCATCAGCACGGTCTGCAGAGCTCCCAGAGGTTTTGTGGTGTCACAGAGGAGGCAGGGTTGCATCAGGTTCCATAGCATCACCACGGTCTCCAGGGCTCCAAGAGCTTCTGTGGTGTCACAGAGGAGGCAGGGTTGCATCAGGTTCCATAGCATCAGCACAGTCTCCAGGGCTCCCCTGAGCTTCTGTGGTGGTGTCACAGAGGAGCCAGGCTTCCTTGTAGTTCCCCAGCATCACAAAGGCTCTCCTGGGAGCCACGGGTCACAAAGCACCGTGGGCTCTGTGCAGCCCCGCTGTGTCACAATGGCCGCTGGCTTCCACGAGCCCCCGCAGTGTCCCAGTGGGCCCCGTGGCTTTAGGAGTGGGTGGCTGGGAGTTGGTGCCAGCGGCTGGGGGAGCAGCAGCAGGGACTGTGTGTGGACAGTGCCATGGCCACTTGTGTGGCCACTGGTGTCTCTGTGCCAGGCACAGCCGTGGTGTGTAACACCGGCTCTGGGTCCTTTGGCTGTGCAGGTGGCAGTCACGGCCTGGAGCAGGGCTGCTCCCGGGGGACAGCCTGGGGCAGGAGGCTGCTGGAGATTCATTCCCCACACTCCTTGTCATGAGGTGCTCAGAGTGATTGGAAAGGCTGTTGGCAGCAGGCAGTTCTCTGGGTTCAAGCTGTGGAGCTGTCAGCGGGAATGCAAAGGCCAAGCTGGTGAGCCTTTTGTCCTGGTGCCTTTAGTGTGTGAGCAGTCCCTGGTGCCGTTGTCTTTGGATCCTGAGTGTGGGAGAGGCAAGGCTTAGGATGGTGCGTAGAGCTGAGAAGGAAAGTGCCGAGAGCAGCGTGTGTGCTGCTGCTTTGAGGGGTGCAGTTGAAGTTGTAGGCAGCAAGAGCTTTCTCAGCTGGCCCTTTTGTGAGCTCTGCTTTTGCCAGATGACTTCCATCTTACCCTCTTACCATCTTAGCCTCTCATTTTTGCATATCCCAAACCCCCTTCCAAACATCCAGCAGCTGCTTGTAAAGAAGAAGTCCTAGAACAAAAAGCCAGTGCTGCCTTTCATAGCCCCTTTGCTGTCTATGAAGTAGAGGAAAGAAGCTAGTGAGACGCACTTTCTTTCTCAACTCCATAGAGCGCATCCTTCTCTCAAGGTGGCAGAGTCCTTGGCGGAAGTGAAGCATCTGCAGCTGCAGTTCAGACTGAGAGATGTGCCAGGACAGGAAACATTTGCTGACCTTCCCTGTTCCCTGTGCAACATGATTCTCGCATCCCAGTCACTTTCACATACCTTCGGTATCCCTGAGTCCAAGCAGCTAAAGCTCACAGAGACAGAAGTGTCAGGAAGGAAAACGTTCCAAAAGCACCCCCTTCTCTTATCAGCATATAAATTGTGCACAACAGGCTGCGGCACCGAACCTTCCTTCTCAGATAGACATGCCATCACACTTTTCACTCTTGCAGCTCGGTTGAAAAGCTCCAGCAGCTGCTCCCGCAATAGCAAAAGGTTCTAGAAGTGAAAGCCAGTTTGGGGCTGCACCTTCTCCTTGCCGCATGTAAGCCACACCAAACTCCCTGATGCACTCTGTCCTCCCCTTCTCAAAGGAGTAGACGGTGGCATCAGGACACACCTGTGTCCCAGCAGCTGGGTGCCCAGCCGGGAGCAGGAGCAGGGCTGGGGCTGCTCCCAAAGTTGCCCCGCCCCAATGCCAGAGCCGGACATATGCTGAGGGGGGGCTGGATCAGGCTTTATTGTCCAGCTGCATGCCAGGAGTGAGCACAAAATCTACCTGCATTCTCTGCAGCATGCCATCCTGGAGCAGAGCCATTGCCAAAGGAAGCCGTGAGCCCGTGCCAAGCCAGTGCCGGAGTGGGATCCTAGCAGCACCTGTGGAAGCCGGGAGAGAGGAGCCCACCTGGAGCAGGTTCGTGCAGGATTAATCATCCCGTGGCTTCCCACCAGGGTCCTGTTGCTTCCAAAAGGCCCCACAGTGTCACTGTGGCCCCTCGGTTCCACCAGGTTCCATAGCGTCACTGTGGTGCCCAGGGTTCCGTCAGCTTCGCCAGCATCCCCACGGTCTGCAGAGCTCCCCGAGCTTCTGTGGTGTCACAGTGGAGGCAGGGTTGCATCAGGTTCCATAGCATCAGCACGGTCTCCAGGGCTCCCAGAGGTTCTGTGGTGTCACAGTGGAGGCAGGGTTGCATCAGGTTCCATAGCATCACCACAGTCTCCAGGGCTCCCTGAGCTTCTGTGGTGTCACAGTGGAGGCAGGGTTGCATCAGGTTCCATAGCATCAGCACGGTCTCCAGGGCTCCCAGAGGTTCTGTGGTGTCACAGAGGAGGCAGGGTTGCATCAGGTTCCATAGCATCACCACGGTCTCCAGGGCTCCAAGAGCTTCTGTGTTGTCACAGAGGAGGCAGGGTTGCATCAGGTTCAATAGCATCAGCACGGTCTCCAGGGCTCCCCTGAGCTTCTGTGGTGGTGTCACAGAGGAGCCAGGCTTCCTTGTAGTTCCCCAGCATCACAAAGGCTCTCCTGGGAGCCACGGGTCACAAAGCACCGTGGGCTCTGTGCAGCCCCGCTGTGTCACAATGGCCGCTGGCTTCCACGAGCCCCCGCAGTGTCCCAGTGGGCCCCGTGGCTTTAGGAGTGGGTGGCTGGGAGTTGGTGCCAGCGGCTGGGGGAGCAGCAGCAGGGACTGTGTGTGGACAGTGCCATGGCCACTTGTGTGGCCACTGGTGTCTCTGTGCCAGGCACAGCCGTGGTGTGTAACACCGGCTCTGGGTCCTTTGGCTGTGCAGGTGGCAGTCACGGCCTGGAGCAGGGCTGCTCCCGGGGGACAGCCTGGGGCAGGAGGCTGCTGGAGATTCATTCCCCACACTCCTTGTCATGAGGTGCTCAGAGTGATTGGAAAGGCTGTTGGCAGCAGGCAGTTCTCTGGGTTCAAGCTGTGGAGCTGTCAGCGGGAATGCAAAGGCCAAGCTGGTGAGCCTTTTGTCCTGGTGCCTTTAGTGTGTGAGCAGTCCCTGGTGCCGTTGTCTTTGGATCCTGAGTGTGGGAGAGGCAAGGCTTAGGATGGTGCGTAGAGCTGAGAAGGAAAGTGCCGAGAGCAGCGTGTGTGCTGCTGCTTTGAGGGGTGCAGTTGAAGTTGTAGGCAGCAAGAGCTTTCTCAGCTGGCCCTTTTGTGAGCTCTGCTTTTGCCAGATGACTTCCATCTTACCCTCTTACCATCTTAGCCTCTCATTTTTGCATATCCCAAACCCCCTTCCAAACATCCAGCAGCTGCTTGTAAAGAAGAAGTCCTAGAACAAAAAGCCAGTGCTGCCTTTCATAGCCCCTTTGCTGTCTATGAAGTAGAGGAAAGAAGCTAGTGAGACGCACTTTCTTTCTCAACTCCATAGAGCGCATCCTTCTCTCAAGGTGGCAGAGTCCTTGGCGGAAGTGAAGCATCTGCAGCTGCAGTTCAGACTGAGAGATGTGCCAGGACAGGAAACATTTGCTGACCTTCCCTGTTCCCTGTGCAACATGATTCTCGCATCCCAGTCACTTTCACATACCTTCGGTATCCCTGAGTCCAAGCAGCTAAAGCTCACAGAGACAGAAGTGTCAGGAAGGAAAACGTTGCAAAAGCACCCCCTTCTCTTATCAGCATATAAATTGTGCACAACAGGCTGCGGCACCGAACCTTCCTTCTCAGATAGACATGCCATCACACTTTTCACTCTTGCAGCTCGGTTGAAAAGCTCCAGCAGCTGCTCCCGCAATAGCAAAAGGTTCTAGAAGTGAAAGCCAGTTTGGGGCTGCACCTTCTCCTTGCCGCATGTAAGCCACACCAAACTCCCTGATGCACTCTGTCCTCCCCTTCTCAAAGGAGTAGACGGTGGCATCAGGACACACCTGTGTCCCAGCAGCTGGGTGCCCAGCCGGGAGCAGGAGCAGGGCTGGGGCTGCTCCCAAAGTTGCCCCGCCCCAATGCCAGAGCCGGACATATGCTGAGGGGGGGCTGGATCAGGCTTTATTGTCCAGCTGCATGCCAGGAGTGAGCACAAAATCTACCTGCATTCTCTGCAGCATGCCATCCTGGAGCAGAGCCATTGCCAAAGGAAGCCGTGAGCCCGTGCCAAGCCAGTGCCGGAGTGGGATCCTAGCAGCACCTGTGGAAGCCGGGAGAGAGGAGCCCACCTGGAGCAGGTTCGTGCAGGATTAATCATCCCGTGGCTTCCCACCAGGGTCCTGTTGCTTCCAAAAGGCCCCACAGTGTCACTGTGGCCCCTCGGTTCCACCAGGTTCCATAGCGTCACTGTGGTGCCCAGGGTTCCGTCAGCTTCGCCAGCATCCCCACGGTCTGCAGAGCTCCCCGAGCTTCTGTGGTGTCACAGTGGAGGCAGGGTTGCATCAGGTTCCATAGCATCAGCACGGTCTCCAGGGCTCCCAGAGGTTCTGTGGTGTCACAGTGGAGGCAGGGTTGCATCAGGTTCCATAGCATCACCACAGTCTCCAGGGCTCCCTGAGCTTCTGTGGTGTCACAGTGGAGGCAGGGTTGCATCAGGTTCCATAGCATCAGCACGGTCTCCAGGGCTCCCAGAGGTTCTGTGGTGTCACAGAGGAGGCAGGGTTGCATCAGGTTCCATAGCATCACCACGGTCTCCAGGGCTCCAAGAGCTTCTGTGGTGTCACAGAGGAGGCAGGGTTGCATCAGGTTCAATAGCATCAGCACAGTCTCCAGGGCTCCCCTGAGCTTCTGTGGTGGTGTCACAGAGGAGCCAGGCTTCCTTGTAGTTCCCCAGCATCACAAAGGCTCTCCTGGGAGCCACGGGTCACAAAGCACCGTGGGCTCTGTGCAGCCCCGCTGTGTCACAATGGCCGCTGGCTTCCACGAGCCCCCGCAGTGTCCCAGTGGGCCCCGTGGCTTTAGGAGTGGGTGGCTGGGAGTTGGTGCCAGCGGCTGGGGGAGCAGCAGCAGGGACTGTGTGTGGACAGTGCCATGGCCACTTGTGTGGCCACTGGTGTCTCTGTGCCAGGCACAGCCGTGGTGTGTAACACCGGCTCTGGGTCCTTTGGCTGTGCAGGTGGCAGTCACGGCCTGGAGCAGGGCTGCTCCCGGGGGACAGCCTGGGGCAGGAGGCTGCTGGAGATTCATTCCCCACACTCCTTGTCATGAGGTGCTCAGAGTGATTGGAAAGGCTGTTGGCAGCAGGCAGTTCTCTGGGTTCAAGCTGTGGAGCTGTCAGCGGGAATGCAAAGGCCAAGCTGGTGAGCCTTTTGTCCTGGTGCCTTTAGTGTGTGAGCAGTCCCTGGTGCCGTTGTCTTTGGATCCTGAGTGTGGGAGAGGCAAGGCTTAGGATGGTGCGTAGAGCTGAGAAGGAAAGTGCCGAGAGCAGCGTGTGTGCTGCTGCTTTGAGGGGTGCAGTTGAAGTTGTAGGCAGCAAGAGCTTTCTCAGCTGGCCCTTTTGTGAGCTCTGCTTTTGCCAGATGACTTCCATCTTACCCTCTTACCATCTTAGCCTCTCATTTTTGCATATCCCAAACCCCCTTCCAAACATCCAGCAGCTGCTTGTAAAGAAGAAGTCCTAGAACAAAAAGCCAGTGCTGCCTTTCATAGCCCCTTTGCTGTCTATGAAGTAGAGGAAAGAAGCTAGTGAGACGCACTTTCTTTCTCAACTCCATAGAGCGCATCCTTCTCTCAAGGTGGCAGAGTCCTTGGCGGAAGTGAAGCATCTGCAGCTGCAGTTCAGACTGAGAGATGTGCCAGGACAGGAAACATTTGCTGACCTTCCCTGTTCCCTGTGCAACATGATTCTCGCATCCCAGTCACTTTCACATACCTTCGGTATCCCTGAGTCCAAGCAGCTAAAGCTCACAGAGACAGAAGTGTCAGGAAGGAAAACGTTCCAAAAGCACCCCCTTCTCTTATCAGCATATAAATTGTGCACAACAGGCTGCGGCACCGAACCTTCCTTCTCAGATAGACATGCCATCACACTTTTCACTCTTGCAGCTCGGTTGAAAAGCTCCAGCAGCTGCTCCCGCAATAGCAAAAGGTTCTAGAAGTGAAAGCCAGTTTGGGGCTGCACCTTCTCCTTGCCGCATGTAAGCCACACCAAACTCCCTGATGCACTCTGTCCTCCCCTTCTCAAAGGAGTAGACGGTGGCATCAGGACACACCTGTGTCCCAGCAGCTGGGTGCCCAGCCGGGAGCAGGAGCAGGGCTGGGGCTGCTCCCAAAGTTGCCCCGCCCCAATGCCAGAGCCGGACATATGCTGAGGGGGGGCTGGATCAGGCTTTATTGTCCAGCTGCATGCCAGGAGTGAGCACAAAATCTACCTGCATTCTCTGCAGCATGCCATCCTGGAGCAGAGCCATTGCCAAAGGAAGCCGTGAGCCCGTGCCAAGCCAGTGCCGGAGTGGGATCCTAGCAGCACCTGTGGAAGCCGGGAGAGAGGAGCCCACCTGGAGCAGGTTCGTGCAGGATTAATCATCCCGTGGCTTCCCACCAGGGTCCTGTTGCTTCCAAAAGGCCCCACAGTGTCACTGTGGCCCCTCGGTTCCACCAGGTTCCATAGCGTCACTGTGGTGCCCAGGGTTCCGTCAGCTTCGCCAGCATCCCCACGGTCTGCAGAGCTCCCCGAGCTTCTGTGGTGTCACAGTGGAGGCAGGGTTGCATCAGGTTCCATAGCATCAGCACGGTCTCCAGGGCTCCCAGAGGTTCTGTGGTGTCACAGTGGAGGCAGGGTTGCATCAGGTTCCATAGCATCACCACAGTCTCCAGGGCTCCCTGAGCTTCTGTGGTGTCACAGTGGAGGCAGGGTTGCATCAGGTTCCATAGCATCAGCACGGTCTGCAGAGCTCCCAGAGGTTTTGTGGTGTCACAGAGGAGGCAGGGTTGCATCAGGTTCCATAGCATCACCACGGTCTCCAGGGCTCCAAGAGCTTCTGTGGTGTCACAGAGGAGGCAGGGTTGCATCAGGTTCCATAGCATCAGCACAGTCTCCAGGGCTCCCCTGAGCTTCTGTGGTGGTGTCACAGAGGAGCCAGGCTTCCTTGTAGTTCCCCAGCATCACAAAGGCTCTCCTGGGAGCCACGGGTCACAAAGCACCGTGGGCTCTGTGCAGCCCCGCTGTGTCACAATGGCCGCTGGCTTCCACGAGCCCCCGCAGTGTCCCAGTGGGCCCCGTGGCTTTAGGAGTGGGTGGCTGGGAGTTGGTGCCAGCGGCTGGGGGAGCAGCAGCAGGGACTGTGTGTGGACAGTGCCATGGCCACTTGTGTGGCCACTGGTGTCTCTGTGCCAGGCACAGCCGTGGTGTGTAACACCGGCTCTGGGTCCTTTGGCTGTGCAGGTGGCAGTCACGGCCTGGAGCAGGGCTGCTCCCGGGGGACAGCCTGGGGCAGGAGGCTGCTGGAGATTCATTCCCCACACTCCTTGTCATGAGGTGCTCAGAGTGATTGGAAAGGCTGTTGGCAGCAGGCAGTTCTCTGGGTTCAAGCTGTGGAGCTGTCAGCGGGAATGCAAAGGCCAAGCTGGTGAGCCTTTTGTCCTGGTGCCTTTAGTGTGTGAGCAGTCCCTGGTGCCGTTGTCTTTGGATCCTGAGTGTGGGAGAGGCAAGGCTTAGGATGGTGCGTAGAGCTGAGAAGGAAAGTGCCGAGAGCAGCGTGTGTGCTGCTGCTTTGAGGGGTGCAGTTGAAGTTGTAGGCAGCAAGAGCTTTCTCAGCTGGCCCTTTTGTGAGCTCTGCTTTTGCCAGATGACTTCCATCTTACCCTCTTACCATCTTAGCCTCTCATTTTTGCATATCCCAAACCCCCTTCCAAACATCCAGCAGCTGCTTGTAAAGAAGAAGTCCTAGAACAAAAAGCCAGTGCTGCCTTTCATAGCCCCTTTGCTGTCTATGAAGTAGAGGAAAGAAGCTAGTGAGACGCACTTTCTTTCTCAACTCCATAGAGCGCATCCTTCTCTCAAGGTGGCAGAGTCCTTGGCGGAAGTGAAGCATCTGCAGCTGCAGTTCAGACTGAGAGATGTGCCAGGACAGGAAACATTTGCTGACCTTCCCTGTTCCCTGTGCAACATGATTCTCGCATCCCAGTCACTTTCACATACCTTCGGTATCCCTGAGTCCAAGCAGCTAAAGCTCACAGAGACAGAAGTGTCAGGAAGGAAAACGTTCCAAAAGCACCCCCTTCTCTTATCAGCATATAAATTGTGCACAACAGGCTGCGGCACCGAACCTTCCTTCTCAGATAGACATGCCATCACACTTTTCACTCTTGCAGCTCGGTTGAAAAGCTCCAGCAGCTGCTCCCGCAATAGCAAAAGGTTCTAGAAGTGAAAGCCAGTTTGGGGCTGCACCTTCTCCTTGCCGCATGTAAGCCACACCAAACTCCCTGATGCACTCTGTCCTCCCCTTCTCAAAGGAGTAGACGGTGGCATCAGGACACACCTGTGTCCCAGCAGCTGGGTGCCCAGCCGGGAGCAGGAGCAGGGCTGGGGCTGCTCCCAAAGTTGCCCCGCCCCAATGCCAGAGCCGGACATATGCTGAGGGGGGGCTGGATCAGGCTTTATTGTCCAGCTGCATGCCAGGAGTGAGCACAAAATCTACCTGCATTCTCTGCAGCATGCCATCCTGGAGCAGAGCCATTGCCAAAGGAAGCCGTGAGCCCGTGCCAAGCCAGTGCCGGAGTGGGATCCTAGCAGCACCTGTGGAAGCCGGGAGAGAGGAGCCCACCTGGAGCAGGTTCGTGCAGGATTAATCATCCCGTGGCTTCCCACCAGGGTCCTGTTGCTTCCAAAAGGCCCCACAGTGTCACTGTGGCCCCTCGGTTCCACCAGGTTCCATAGCGTCACTGTGGTGCCCAGGGTTCCGTCAGCTTCGCCAGCATCCCCACGGTCTGCAGAGCTCCCCGAGCTTCTGTGGTGTCACAGTGGAGGCAGGGTTGCATCAGGTTCCATAGCATCAGCACGGTCTCCAGGGCTCCCAGAGGTTCTGTGGTGTCACAGTGGAGGCAGGGTTGCATCAGGTTCCATAGCATCACCACAGTCTCCAGGGCTCCCTGAGCTTCTGTGGTGTCACAGTGGAGGCAGGGTTGCATCAGGTTCCATAGCATCAGCACGGTCTCCAGGGCTCCCAGAGGTTCTGTGGTGTCACAGAGGAGGCAGGGTTGCATCAGGTTCCATAGCATCACCACGGTCTCCAGGGCTCCAAGAGCTTCTGTGTTGTCACAGAGGAGGCAGGGTTGCATCAGGTTCAATAGCATCAGCACGGTCTCCAGGGCTCCCCTGAGCTTCTGTGGTGGTGTCACAGAGGAGCCAGGCTTCCTTGTAGTTCCCCAGCATCACAAAGGCTCTCCTGGGAGCCACGGGTCACAAAGCACCGTGGGCTCTGTGCAGCCCCGCTGTGTCACAATGGCCGCTGGCTTCCACGAGCCCCCGCAGTGTCCCAGTGGGCCCCGTGGCTTTAGGAGTGGGTGGCTGGGAGTTGGTGCCAGCGGCTGGGGGAGCAGCAGCAGGGACTGTGTGTGGACAGTGCCATGGCCACTTGTGTGGCCACTGGTGTCTCTGTGCCAGGCACAGCCGTGGTGTGTAACACCGGCTCTGGGTCCTTTGGCTGTGCAGGTGGCAGTCACGGCCTGGAGCAGGGCTGCTCCCGGGGGACAGCCTGGGGCAGGAGGCTGCTGGAGATTCATTCCCCACACTCCTTGTCATGAGGTGCTCAGAGTGATTGGAAAGGCTGTTGGCAGCAGGCAGTTCTCTGGGTTCAAGCTGTGGAGCTGTCAGCGGGAATGCAAAGGCCAAGCTGGTGAGCCTTTTGTCCTGGTGCCTTTAGTGTGTGAGCAGTCCCTGGTGCCGTTGTCTTTGGATCCTGAGTGTGGGAGAGGCAAGGCTTAGGATGGTGCGTAGAGCTGAGAAGGAAAGTGCCGAGAGCAGCGTGTGTGCTGCTGCTTTGAGGGGTGCAGTTGAAGTTGTAGGCAGCAAGAGCTTTCTCAGCTGGCCCTTTTGTGAGCTCTGCTTTTGCCAGATGACTTCCATCTTACCCTCTTACCATCTTAGCCTCTCATTTTTGCATATCCCAAACCCCCTTCCAAACATCCAGCAGCTGCTTGTAAAGAAGAAGTCCTAGAACAAAAAGCCAGTGCTGCCTTTCATAGCCCCTTTGCTGTCTATGAAGTAGAGGAAAGAAGCTAGTGAGACGCACTTTCTTTCTCAACTCCATAGAGCGCATCCTTCTCTCAAGGTGGCAGAGTCCTTGGCGGAAGTGAAGCATCTGCAGCTGCAGTTCAGACTGAGAGATGTGCCAGGACAGGAAACATTTGCTGACCTTCCCTGTTCCCTGTGCAACATGATTCTCGCATCCCAGTCACTTTCACATACCTTCGGTATCCCTGAGTCCAAGCAGCTAAAGCTCACAGAGACAGAAGTGTCAGGAAGGAAAACGTTCCAAAAGCACCCCCTTCTCTTATCAGCATATAAATTGTGCACAACAGGCTGCGGCACCGAACCTTCCTTCTCAGATAGACATGCCATCACACTTTTCACTCTTGCAGCTCGGTTGAAAAGCTCCAGCAGCTGCTCCCGCAATAGCAAAAGGTTCTAGAAGTGAAAGCCAGTTTGGGGCTGCACCTTCTCCTTGCCGCATGTAAGCCACACCAAACTCCCTGATGCACTCTGTCCTCCCCTTCTCAAAGGAGTAGACGGTGGCATCAGGACACACCTGTGTCCCAGCAGCTGGGTGCCCAGCCGGGAGCAGGAGCAGGGCTGGGGCTGCTCCCAAAGTTGCCCCGCCCCAATGCCAGAGCCGGACATATGCTGAGGGGGGGCTGGATCAGGCTTTATTGTCCAGCTGCATGCCAGGAGTGAGCACAAAATCTACCTGCATTCTCTGCAGCATGCCATCCTGGAGCAGAGCCATTGCCAAAGGAAGCCGTGAGCCCGTGCCAAGCCAGTGCCGGAGTGGGATCCTAGCAGCACCTGTGGAAGCCGGGAGAGAGGAGCCCACCTGGAGCAGGTTCGTGCAGGATTAATCATCCCGTGGCTTCCCACCAGGGTCCTGTTGCTTCCAAAAGGCCCCACAGTGTCACTGTGGCCCCTCGGTTCCACCAGGTTCCATAGCGTCACTGTGGTGCCCAGGGTTCCGTCAGCTTCGCCAGCATCCCCACGGTCTGCAGAGCTCCCCGAGCTTCTGTGGTGTCACAGTGGAGGCAGGGTTGCATCAGGTTCCATAGCATCAGCACGGTCTCCAGGGCTCCCAGAGGTTCTGTGGTGTCACAGTGGAGGCAGGGTTGCATCAGGTTCCATAGCATCACCACAGTCTCCAGGGCTCCCTGAGCTTCTGTGGTGTCACAGTGGAGGCAGGGTTGCATCAGGTTCCATAGCATCAGCACGGTCTCCAGGGCTCCCAGAGGTTCTGTGGTGTCACAGAGGAGGCAGGGTTGCATCAGGTTCCATAGCATCACCACGGTCTCCAGGGCTCCAAGAGCTTCTGTGGTGTCACAGAGGAGGCAGGGTTGCATCAGGTTCAATAGCATCAGCACGGTCTCCAGGGCTCCCCTGAGCTTCTGTGGTGGTGTCACAGAGGAGCCAGGCTTCCTTGTAGTTCCCCAGCATCACAAAGGCTCTCCTGGGAGCCACGGGTCACAAAGCACCGTGGGCTCTGTGCAGCCCCGCTGTGTCACAATGGCCGCTGGCTTCCATGAGCCCCCGCAGTGTCCCAGTGGGCCCCGTGGCTTTAGGAGTGGGTGGCTGGGAGTTGGTGCCAGCGGCTGGGGGAGCAGCAGCAGGGACTGTGTGTGGACAGTGCCATGGCCACTTGTGTGGCCACTGGTGTCTCTGTGCCAGGCACAGCCGTGGTGTGTAACACCGGCTCTGGGTCCTTTGGCTGTGCAGGTGGCAGTCACGGCCTGGAGCAGGGCTGCTCCCGGGGGACAGCCTGGGGCAGGAGGCTGCTGGAGATTCATTCCCCACACTCCTTGTCATGAGGTGCTCAGAGTGATTGGAAAGGCTGTTGGCAGCAGGCAGTTCTCTGGGTTCAAGCTGTGGAGCTGTCAGCGGGAATGCAAAGGCCAAGCTGGTGAGCCTTTTGTCCTGGTGCCTTTAGTGTGTGAGCAGTCCCTGGTGCCGTTGTCTTTGGATCCTGAGTGTGGGAGAGGCAAGGCTTAGGATGGTGCGTAGAGCTGAGAAGGAAAGTGCCGAGAGCAGCGTGTGTGCTGCTGCTTTGAGGGGTGCAGTTGAAGTTGTAGGCAGCAAGAGCTTTCTCAGCTGGCCCTTTTGTGAGCTCTGCTTTTGCCAGATGACTTCCATCTTACCCTCTTACCATCTTAGCCTCTCATTTTTGCATATCCCAAACCCCCTTCCAAACATCCAGCAGCTGCTTGTAAAGAAGAAGTCCTAGAACAAAAAGCCAGTGCTGCCTTTCATAGCCCCTTTGCTGTCTATGAAGTAGAGGAAAGAAGCTAGTGAGACGCACTTTCTTTCTCAACTCCATAGAGCGCATCCTTCTCTCAAGGTGGCAGAGTCCTTGGCGGAAGTGAAGCATCTGCAGCTGCAGTTCAGACTGAGAGATGTGCCAGGACAGGAAACATTTGCTGACCTTCCCTGTTCCCTGTGCAACATGATTCTCGCATCCCAGTCACTTTCACATACCTTCGGTATCCCTGAGTCCAAGCAGCTAAAGCTCACAGAGACAGAAGTGTCAGGAAGGAAAACGTTCCAAAAGCACCCCCTTCTCTTATCAGCATATAAATTGTGCACAACAGGCTGCGGCACCGAACCTTCCTTCTCAGATAGACATGCCATCACACTTTTCACTCTTGCAGCTCGGTTGAAAAGCTCCAGCAGCTGCTCCCGCAATAGCAAAAGGTTCTAGAAGTGAAAGCCAGTTTGGGGCTGCACCTTCTCCTTGCCGCATGTAAGCCACACCAAACTCCCTGATGCACTCTGTCCTCCCCTTCTCAAAGGAGTAGACGGTGGCATCAGGACACACCTGTGTCCCAGCAGCTGGGTGCCCAGCCGGGAGCAGGAGCAGGGCTGGGGCTGCTCCCAAAGTTGCCCCGCCCCAATGCCAGAGCCGGACATATGCTGAGGGGGGGCTGGATCAGGCTTTATTGTCCAGCTGCATGCCAGGAGTGAGCACAAAATCTACCTGCATTCTCTGCAGCATGCCATCCTGGAGCAGAGCCATTGCCAAAGGAAGCCGTGAGCCCGTGCCAAGCCAATGCCGGAGTGGGATCCTAGCAGCACCTGTGGAAGCCGGGAGAGAGGAGCCCACCTGGAGCAGGTTCGTGCAGGATTAATCATCCCGTGGCTTCCCACCAGGGTCCTGTTGCTTCCAAAAGGCCCCACAGTGTCACTGTGGCCCCTCGGTTCCACCAGGTTCCATAGCGTCACTGTGGTGCCCAGGGTTCCGTCAGCTTCGCCAGCATCCCCACGGTCTGCAGAGCTCCCCGAGCTTCTGTGGTGTCACAGTGGAGGCAGGGTTGCATCAGGTTCCATAGCATCAGCACGGTCTCCAGGGCTCCCAGAGGTTCTGTGGTGTCACAGTGGAGGCAGGGTTGCATCAGGTTCCATAGCATCACCACAGTCTCCAGGGCTCCCTGAGCTTCTGTGGTGTCACAGTGGAGGCAGGGTTGCATCAGGTTCCATAGCATCACCACGGTCTCCAGGGCTCCAAGAGCTTCTGTGTTGTCACAGAGGAGGCAGGGTTGCATCAGGTTCAATAGCATCAGCACGGTCTCCAGGGCTCCCCTGAGCTTCTGTGGTGGTGTCACAGAGGAGCCAGGCTTCCTTGTAGTTCCCCAGCATCACAAAGGCTCTCCTGGGAGCCACGGGTCACAAAGCACCGTGGGCTCTGTGCAGCATTGCTGTGTCACAATGGCCGCTGGCTTCCACGAGCCCCCGCAGTGTCCCAGTGGGCCCCGTGGCTTTAGGAGTGGGTGGCTGGGAGTTGGTGCCAGCGGCTGGGGGAGCAGCAGCAGGGACTGTGTGTGGACAGTGCCATGGCCACTTGTGTGGCCACTGGTGTCTCTGTGCCAGGCACAGCCGTGGTGTGTAACACCGGCTCTGGGTCCTTTGGCTGTGCAGGTGGCAGTCACAGCCTGGAGCAGGGCTGCTCCCGGGGGACAGCCTGGGGCAGGAGGCTGCTGGAGATTCATTCCCCACACTCCTTGTCATGAGGTGCTCAGAGTGATTGGAAAGGCTGTTGGCAGCAGGCAGTTCTCTGGGTTCAAGCTGTGGAGCTGTCAGCGGGAATGCAAAGGCCAAGCTGGTGAGCCTTTTGTCCTGGTGCCTTTAGTGTGTGAGCAGTCCCTGGTGCCGTTGTCTTTGGATCCTGAGTGTGGGAGAGGCAAGGCTTAGGATGGTGCGTAGAGCTGAGAAGGAAAGTGCCGAGAGCAGCGTGTGTGCTGCTGCTTTGAGGGGTGCAGTTGAAGTTGTAGGCAGCAAGAGCTTTCTCAGCTGGCCCTTTTGTGAGCTCTGCTTTTGCCAGATGACTTCCATCTTACCCTCTTACCATCTTAGCCTCTCATTTTTGCATATCCCAAACCCCCTTCCAAACATCCAGCAGCTGCTTGTAAAGAAGAAGTCCTAGAACAAAAAGCCAGTGCTGCCTTTCATAGCCCCTTTGCTGTCTATGAAGTAGAGGAAAGAAGCTAGTGAGACGCACTTTCTTTCTCAACTCCATAGAGCGCATCCTTCTCTCAAGGTGGCAGAGTCCTTGGCGGAAGTGAAGCATCTGCAGCTGCAGTTCAGACTGAGAGATGTGCCAGGACAGGAAACATTTGCTGACCTTCCCTGTTCCCTGTGCAACATGATTCTCGCATCCCAGTCACTTTCACATACCTTCGGTATCCCTGAGTCCAAGCAGCTAAAGCTCACAGAGACAGAAGTGTCAGGAAGGAAAACGTTCCAAAAGCACCCCCTTCTCTTATCAGCATATAAATTGTGCACAACAGGCTGCGGCACCGAACCTTCCTTCTCAGATAGACATGCCATCACACTTTTCACTCTTGCAGCTCGGTTGAAAAGCTCCAGCAGCTGCTCCCGCAATAGCAAAAGGTTCTAGAAGTGAAAGCCAGTTTGGGGCTGCACCTTCTCCTTGCCGCATGTAAGCCACACCAAACTCCCTGATGCACTCTGTCCTCCCCTTCTCAAAGGAGTAGACGGTGGCATCAGGACACACCTGTGTCCCAGCAGCTGGGTGCCCAGCCGGGAGCAGGAGCAGGGCTGGGGCTGCTCCCAAAGTTGCCCCGCCCCAATGCCAGAGCCGGACATATGCTGAGGGGGGGCTGGATCAGGCTTTATTGTCCAGCTGCATGCCAGGAGTGAGCACAAAATCTACCTGCATTCTCTGCAGCATGCCATCCTGGAGCAGAGCCATTGCCAAAGGAAGCCGTGAGCCCGTGCCAAGCCAGTGCCGGAGTGGGATCCTAGCAGCACCTGTGGAAGCCGGGAGAGAGGAGCCCACCTGGAGCAGGTTCGTGCAGGATTAATCATCCCGTGGCTTCCCACCAGGGTCCTGTTGCTTCCAAAAGGCCCCACAGTGTCACTGTGGCCCCTCGGTTCCACCAGGTTCCATAGCGTCACTGTGGTGCCCAGGGTTCCGTCAGCTTCGCCAGCATCCCCACGGTCTGCAGAGCTCCCCGAGCTTCTGTGGTGTCACAGTGGAGGCAGGGTTGCATCAGGTTCCATAGCATCAGCACGGTCTCCAGGGCTCCCAGAGGTTCTGTGGTGTCACAGTGGAGGCAGGGTTGCATCAGGTTCCATAGCATCACCACAGTCTCCAGGGCTCCCTGAGCTTCTGTGGTGTCACAGTGGAGGCAGGGTTGCATCAGGTTCCATAGCATCAGCACGGTCTGCAGAGCTCCCAGAGGTTCTGTGGTGTCACAGAGGAGGCAGGGTTGCATCAGGTTCCATAGCATCACCACGGTCTCCAGGGCTCCAAGAGCTTCTGTGGTGTCACAGAGGAGGCAGGGTTGCATCAGGTTCCATAGCATCAGCACAGTCTCCAGGGCTCCCCTGAGCTTCTGTGGTGGTGTCACAGAGGAGCCAGGCTTCCTTGTAGTTCCCCAGCATCACAAAGGCTCTCCTGGGAGCCACGGGTCACAAAGCACCGTGGGCTCTGTGCAGCCCCGCTGTGTCACAATGGCCGCTGGCTTCCACGAGCCCCCGCAGTGTCCCAGTGGGCCCCGTGGCTTTAGGAGTGGGTGGCTGGGAGTTGGTGCCAGCGGCTGGGGGAGCAGCAGCAGGGACTGTGTGTGGACAGTGCCATGGCCACTTGTGTGGCCACTGGTGTCTCTGTGCCAGGCACAGCCGTGGTGTGTAACACCGGCTCTGGGTCCTTTGGCTGTGCAGGTGGCAGTCACGGCCTGGAGCAGGGCTGCTCCCGGGGGACAGCCTGGGGCAGGAGGCTGCTGGAGATTCATTCCCCACACTCCTTGTCATGAGGTGCTCAGAGTGATTGGAAAGGCTGTTGGCAGCAGGCAGTTCTCTGGGTTCAAGCTGTGGAGCTGTCAGCGGGAATGCAAAGGCCAAGCTGGTGAGCCTTTTGTCCTGGTGCCTTTAGTGTGTGAGCAGTCCCTGGTGCCGTTGTCTTTGGATCCTGAGTGTGGGAGAGGCAAGGCTTAGGATGGTGCGTAGAGCTGAGAAGGAAAGTGCCGAGAGCAGCGTGTGTGCTGCTGCTTTGAGGGGTGCAGTTGAAGTTGTAGGCAGCAAGAGCTTTCTCAGCTGGCCCTTTTGTGAGCTCTGCTTTTGCCAGATGACTTCCATCTTACCCTCTTACCATCTTAGCCTCTCATTTTTGCATATCCCAAACCCCCTTCCAAACATCCAGCAGCTGCTTGTAAAGAAGAAGTCCTAGAACAAAAAGCCAGTGCTGCCTTTCATAGCCCCTTTGCTGTCTATGAAGTAGAGGAAAGAAGCTAGTGAGACGCACTTTCTTTCTCAACTCCATAGAGCGCATCCTTCTCTCAAGGTGGCAGAGTCCTTGGCGGAAGTGAAGCATCTGCAGCTGCAGTTCAGACTGAGAGATGTGCCAGGACAGGAAACATTTGCTGACCTTCCCTGTTCCCTGTGCAACATGATTCTCGCATCCCAGTCACTTTCACATACCTTCGGTATCCCTGAGTCCAAGCAGCTAAAGCTCACAGAGACAGAAGTGTCAGGAAGGAAAACGTTCCAAAAGCACCCCCTTCTCTTATCAGCATATAAATTGTGCACAACAGGCTGCGGCACCGAACCTTCCTTCTCAGATAGACATGCCATCACACTTTTCACTCTTGCAGCTCGGTTGAAAAGCTCCAGCAGCTGCTCCCGCAATAGCAAAAGGTTCTAGAAGTGAAAGCCAGTTTGGGGCTGCACCTTCTCCTTGCCGCATGTAAGCCACACCAAACTCCCTGATGCACTCTGTCCTCCCCTTCTCAAAGGAGTAGACGGTGGCATCAGGACACACCTGTGTCCCAGCAGCTGGGTGCCCAGCCGGGAGCAGGAGCAGGGCTGGGGCTGCTCCCAAAGTTGCCCCGCCCCAATGCCAGAGCCGGACATATGCTGAGGGGGGGCTGGATCAGGCTTTATTGTCCAGCTGCATGCCAGGAGTGAGCACAAAATCTACCTGCATTCTCTGCAGCATGCCATCCTGGAGCAGAGCCATTGCCAAAGGAAGCCGTGAGCCCGTGCCAAGCCAGTGCCGGAGTGGGATCCTAGCAGCACCTGTGGAAGCCGGGAGAGAGGAGCCCACCTGGAGCAGGTTCGTGCAGGATTAATCATCCCGTGGCTTCCCACCAGGGTCCTGTTGCTTCCAAAAGGCCCCACAGTGTCACTGTGGCCCCTCGGTTCCACCAGGTTCCATAGCGTCACTGTGGTGCCCAGGGTTCCGTCAGCTTCGCCAGCATCCCCACGGTCTGCAGAGCTCCCCGAGCTTCTGTGGTGTCACAGTGGAGGCAGGGTTGCATCAGGTTCCATAGCATCAGCACGGTCTCCAGGGCTCCCAGAGGTTCTGTGGTGTCACAGTGGAGGCAGGGTTGCATCAGGTTCCATAGCATCACCACAGTCTCCAGGGCTCCCTGAGCTTCTGTGGTGTCACAGTGGAGGCAGGGTTGCATCAGGTTCCATAGCATCAGCACGGTCTCCAGGGCTCCCAGAGGTTCTGTGGTGTCACAGAGGAGGCAGGGTTGCATCAGGTTCCATAGCATCACCACGGTCTCCAGGGCTCCAAGAGCTTCTGTGGTGTCACAGAGGAGGCAGGGTTGCATCAGGTTCCATAGCATCAGCACAGTCTCCAGGGCTCCCCTGAGCTTC
Source organism: Aphelocoma coerulescens (assembly GCF_041296385.1). Lineage (NCBI taxonomy): Eukaryota > Metazoa > Chordata > Aves > Passeriformes > Corvidae > Aphelocoma > Aphelocoma coerulescens. Next base: position 304,561 of record NW_027183506.1, on the reverse strand, counting down.
TGTGGTGGTGTCACAGAGGAGCCAGGCTTCCTTGTAGTTCCCCAGCATCACAAAGGCTCTCCTGGGAGCCACGGGTCACAAAGCACCGTGGGCTCTGTGCAGCCCCGCTGTGTCACAATGGCCGCTGGCTTCCACGAGCCCCCGCAGTGTCCCAGTGGGCCCCGTGGCTTTAGGAGTGGGTGGCTGGGAGTTGGTGCCAGCGGCTGGGGGAGCAGCAGCAGGGACTGTGTGTGGACAGTGCCATGGCCACTTGTGTGGCCACTGGTGTCTCTGTGCCAGGCACAGCCGTGGTGTGTAACACCGGCTCTGGGTCCTTTGGCTGTGCAGGTGGCAGTCACGGCCTGGAGCAGGGCTGCTCCCGGGGGACAGCCTGGGGCAGGAGGCTGCTGGAGATTCATTCCCCACACTCCTTGTCATGAGGTGCTCAGAGTGATTGGAAAGGCTGTTGGCAGCAGGCAGTTCTCTGGGTTCAAGCTGTGGAGCTGTCAGCGGGAATGCAAAGGCCAAGCTGGTGAGCCTTTTGTCCTGGTGCCTTTAGTGTGTGAGCAGTCCCTGGTGCCGTTGTCTTTGGATCCTGAGTGTGGGAGAGGCAAGGCTTAGGATGGTGCGTAGAGCTGAGAAGGAAAGTGCCGAGAGCAGCGTGTGTGCTGCTGCTTTGAGGGGTGCAGTTGAAGTTGTAGGCAGCAAGAGCTTTCTCAGCTGGCCCTTTTGTGAGCTCTGCTTTTGCCAGATGACTTCCATCTTACCCTCTTACCATCTTAGCCTCTCATTTTTGCATATCCCAAACCCCCTTCCAAACATCCAGCAGCTGCTTGTAAAGAAGAAGTCCTAGAACAAAAAGCCAGTGCTGCCTTTCATAGCCCCTTTGCTGTCTATGAAGTAGAGGAAAGAAGCTAGTGAGACGCACTTTCTTTCTCAACTCCATAGAGCGCATCCTTCTCTCAAGGTGGCAGAGTCCTTGGCGGAAGTGAAGCATCTGCAGCTGCAGTTCAGACTGAGAGATGTGCCAGGACAGGAAACATTTGCTGACCTTCCCTGTTCCCTGTGCAACATGATTCTCGCATCCCAGTCACTTTCACATACCTTCGGTATCCCTGAGTCCAAGCAGCTAAAGCTCACAGAGACAGAAGTGTCAGGAAGGAAAACGTTCCAAAAGCACCCCCTTCTCTTATCAGCATATAAATTGTGCACAACAGGCTGCGGCACCGAACCTTCCTTCTCAGATAGACATGCCATCACACTTTTCACTCTTGCAGCTCGGTTGAAAAGCTCCAGCAGCTGCTCCCGCAATAGCAAAAGGTTCTAGAAGTGAAAGCCAGTTTGGGGCTGCACCTTCTCCTTGCCGCATGTAAGCCACACCAAACTCCCTGATGCACTCTGTCCTCCCCTTCTCAAAGGAGTAGACGGTGGCATCAGGACACACCTGTGTCCCAGCAGCTGGGTGCCCAGCCGGGAGCAGGAGCAGGGCTGGGGCTGCTCCCAAAGTTGCCCCGCCCCAATGCCAGAGCCGGACATATGCTGAGGGGGGGCTGGATCAGGCTTTATTGTCCAGCTGCATGCCAGGAGTGAGCACAAAATCTACCTGCATTCTCTGCAGCATGCCATCCTGGAGCAGAGCCATTGCCAAAGGAAGCCGTGAGCCCGTGCCAAGCCAGTGCCGGAGTGGGATCCTAGCAGCACCTGTGGAAGCCGGGAGAGAGGAGCCCACCTGGAGCAGGTTCGTGCAGGATTAATCATCCCGTGGCTTCCCACCAGGGTCCTGTTGCTTCCAAAAGGCCCCACAGTGTCACTGTGGCCCCTCGGTTCCACCAGGTTCCATAGCGTCACTGTGGTGCCCAGGGTTCCGTCAGCTTCGCCAGCATCCCCACGGTCTGCAGAGCTCCCCGAGCTTCTGTGGTGTCACAGTGGAGGCAGGGTTGCATCAGGTTCCATAGCATCAGCACGGTCTCCAGGGCTCCCAGAGGTTCTGTGGTGTCACAGTGGAGGCAGGGTTGCATCAGGTTCCATAGCATCACCACAGTCTCCAGGGCTCCCTGAGCTTCTGTGGTGTCACAGTGGAGGCAGGGTTGCATCAGGTTCCATAGCATCAGCACGGTCTCCAGGGCTCCCAGAGGTTCTGTGGTGTCACAGAGGAGGCAGGGTTGCATCAGGTTCCATAGCATCACCACGGTCTCCAGGGCTCCAAGAGCTTCTGTGTTGTCACAGAGGAGGCAGGGTTGCATCAGGTTCAATAGCATCAGCACGGTCTCCAGGGCTCCCCTGAGCTTCTGTGGTGGTGTCACAGAGGAGCCAGGCTTCCTTGTAGTTCCCCAGCATCACAAAGGCTCTCCTGGGAGCCACGGGTCACAAAGCACCGTGGGCTCTGTGCAGCCCCGCTGTGTCACAATGGCCGCTGGCTTCCACGAGCCCCCGCAGTGTCCCAGTGGGCCCCGTGGCTTTAGGAGTGGGTGGCTGGGAGTTGGTGCCAGCGGCTGGGGGAGCAGCAGCAGGGACTGTGTGTGGACAGTGCCATGGCCACTTGTGTGGCCACTGGTGTCTCTGTGCCAGGCACAGCCGTGGTGTGTAACACCGGCTCTGGGTCCTTTGGCTGTGCAGGTGGCAGTCACGGCCTGGAGCAGGGCTGCTCCCGGGGGACAGCCTGGGGCAGGAGGCTGCTGGAGATTCATTCCCCACACTCCTTGTCATGAGGTGCTCAGAGTGATTGGAAAGGCTGTTGGCAGCAGGCAGTTCTCTGGGTTCAAGCTGTGGAGCTGTCAGCGGGAATGCAAAGGCCAAGCTGGTGAGCCTTTTGTCCTGGTGCCTTTAGTGTGTGAGCAGTCCCTGGTGCCGTTGTCTTTGGATCCTGAGTGTGGGAGAGGCAAGGCTTAGGATGGTGCGTAGAGCTGAGAAGGAAAGTGCCGAGAGCAGCGTGTGTGCTGCTGCTTTGAGGGGTGCAGTTGAAGTTGTAGGCAGCAAGAGCTTTCTCAGCTGGCCCTTTTGTGAGCTCTGCTTTTGCCAGATGACTTCCATCTTACCCTCTTACCATCTTAGCCTCTCATTTTTGCATATCCCAAACCCCCTTCCAAACATCCAGCAGCTGCTTGTAAAGAAGAAGTCCTAGAACAAAAAGCCAGTGCTGCCTTTCATAGCCCCTTTGCTGTCTATGAAGTAGAGGAAAGAAGCTAGTGAGACGCACTTTCTTTCTCAACTCCATAGAGCGCATCCTTCTCTCAAGGTGGCAGAGTCCTTGGCGGAAGTGAAGCATCTGCAGCTGCAGTTCAGACTGAGAGATGTGCCAGGACAGGAAACATTTGCTGACCTTCCCTGTTCCCTGTGCAACATGATTCTCGCATCCCAGTCACTTTCACATACCTTCGGTATCCCTGAGTCCAAGCAGCTAAAGCTCACAGAGACAGAAGTGTCAGGAAGGAAAACGTTCCAAAAGCACCCCCTTCTCTTATCAGCATATAAATTGTGCACAACAGGCTGCGGCACCGAACCTTCCTTCTCAGATAGACATGCCATCACACTTTTCACTCTTGCAGCTCGGTTGAAAAGCTCCAGCAGCTGCTCCCGCAATAGCAAAAGGTTCTAGAAGTGAAAGCCAGTTTGGGGCTGCACCTTCTCCTTGCCGCATGTAAGCCACACCAAACTCCCTGATGCACTCTGTCCTCCCCTTCTCAAAGGAGTAGACGGTGGCATCAGGACACACCTGTGTCCCAGCAGCTGGGTGCCCAGCCGGGAGCAGGAGCAGGGCTGGGGCTGCTCCCAAAGTTGCCCCGCCCCAATGCCAGAGCCGGACATATGCTGAGGGGGGGCTGGATCAGGCTTTATTGTCCAGCTGCATGCCAGGAGTGAGCACAAAATCTACCTGCATTCTCTGCAGCATGCCATCCTGGAGCAGAGCCATTGCCAAAGGAAGCCGTGAGCCCGTGCCAAGCCAGTGCCGGAGTGGGATCCTAGCAGCACCTGTGGAAGCCGGGAGAGAGGAGCCCACCTGGAGCAGGTTCGTGCAGGATTAATCATCCCGTGGCTTCCCACCAGGGTCCTGTTGCTTCCAAAAGGCCCCACAGTGTCACTGTGGCCCCTCGGTTCCACCAGGTTCCATAGCGTCACTGTGGTGCCCAGGGTTCCGTCAGCTTCGCCAGCATCCCCACGGTCTGCAGAGCTCCCCGAGCTTCTGTGGTGTCACAGTGGAGGCAGGGTTGCATCAGGTTCCATAGCATCAGCACGGTCTCCAGGGCTCCCAGAGGTTCTGTGGTGTCACAGTGGAGGCAGGGTTGCATCAGGTTCCATAGCATCACCACAGTCTCCAGGGCTCCCTGAGCTTCTGTGGTGTCACAGTGGAGGCAGGGTTGCATCAGGTTCCATAGCATCAGCACGGTCTGCAGAGCTCCCAGAGGTTCTGTGGTGTCACAGAGGAGGCAGGGTTGCATCAGGTTCCATAGCATCACCACGGTCTCCAGGGCTCCAAGAGCTTCTGTGGTGTCACAGAGGAGGCAGGGTTGCATCAGGTTCAATAGCATCAGCACAGTCTCCAGGGCTCCCCTGAGCTTCTGTGGTGGTGTCACAGAGGAGCCAG